>NC_135224.1:2197832-2225332 GCF_052324685.1 Brachyhypopomus gauderio
TGTGTAGGGTTGTAAGGGACTGTAACGTTCACTCATTAAAGGTTACGAGCTGTGTGTGAGTTCAGCCCAGACTGCTGTACAGATCTGAGGGACAAGGAATTTAACCTTCAACTAAATCCTGAGGCAGGACAAAAGGTCAGAGTGATTTATTACCGTCCCCCAGCACACACGGCGCATCACAGAGGGCCTCCCTCACCCCAGCCAAAAGGACGCACACTGCTACACGCACTCAAGGACAAAACATTGAGCCATTTATGTCTGAATGAGCTCCTGTCACACCTAACCAGGAGAAGCAAATCCTGAAGGTGGCGCAGTGGAGGGGTGGAGAACTTAGACCGTCACTTCAGGAACCAAGAACTCAGATCTACACTTAAGGAACCAAGAACTCAGATCTACACTTCAGGAACCAAGAACTTAGACCTTCATTTCAGGGACCAAGAACTCAGACCTACACTTCAGGAACCAAGAACTTAGACCTTCATTTCAGGGACCAAGAACTCAGACCTACACTTCAGGGACCAAGAACTTAGACCTTCATTTCAGGGACCAAGAACTCAGACCTTCACTTCTGGGACAAAGAACTCAGATCTACACTTCAGAGACCAAGAACTCAGACCTTAATTTCAGGGACAAAGAACTCAAACCTAATTTCAGAAACCAAAGGCTCTCTCTTCAGGGTCCATCTAAACGTGGTCCACCTGGTGCTCAGAAGCTGGGCCAGATGTTTGGAAGCTAACAATAACACACAGTGCCAACACACGCTGCTAATACACATTTGCAAACTGCAACAGAAATTCAATTTTTGCACACAGTCACACTTTCGGCAAAAAAGCTCTAGATATTCTGGGAGTGACCATTGTGTGCATTATCCACATTGAACTTCACTGAAATCCAAACACCTCTTGCAAATATTCACCAATCACACACACACACACACACATTCTCACACACACATTCACACTCTCACACACACACAGGGCTGTAAAGTCACCACAGACCTGTGGATGAACTCCGCTTTGCATTTTACAGCACACAGGGCAGCTGGGCCAGTCTGGGCCTCATCTCCACGGCGATGGGCCACGGAGGGGTCGCCAGGCGCCAGCTCTGCCCACGCTCATCTGCTCTGGGGAAAAGGATGTCGTGGCAACTCATGGTCACCATGGAGATGAAGATTAAAGATGTTTTCCAGTGATTGTGAGCTTCAGGTTTGGCATCAAACATCAAGATTCAAAAGTGTGAACACACACACACACACACACACACACACACACACACACACACTCACACTCACACTCACACTCACACTCACACACACACACACACACACACACACACACACACACACACACACACAATCATGACCGATCTGCTCTTCTAATCCACCAGTAGACGTATTTTTTTAGGTCAGTGTGACGCAGCACATAAAACAGGAAACAGATCTGTAAGCCATGTGAGTCTTTTATTATCAGATCGACTTATTAGGTGACCAGGGGTCACCAAAGGTCAAGACACACCTCCTGCTGTAGTCCCTCCCCTTTCTGCCGCATCATCCATCATCGCTGTGGCGACCACGCTCTGCAGATCCGTGTCACACACACACACACACACACACACACACTGAAGATCCTCACACACACACACACTGAAGATCCTCACACACACACACACACACACACACACACACACACACACTGAAGATCCTCACACTCACACACACACTGAAGATCCTCACACTCACACACACACACACACTGAAGATCCTCACACACATACACACACACACACACACACTGAAGATCCTCACACACACACACACACTGAAGATCCTCACACTCACACACACACACTGAAGATCCTCACACTCACACACACACACACACTGAAGATCCTCACACTCACACACACACACACTGAAGATCCTCACACTCACACACACACACACACTGAAGATCCTCACACATACACACACACACACACTGAAGATCCTCACACACACACACACACACACACACACTGAAGATCCTCACACACACACTGAAGATCCTCACACACACACACACACTGAAGATCCTCACACACACACACACACACACACACACACTGAAGATCCTCACACACACACACACACACACTGAAGATCCTCACACTCCGCTAAGATCCGCCCACCAAACCACCAAATGTCCCATGAATTAGATAAAAGAAAACAAAACAGCTTCCACTTCCTTCCAGAGGAAAACACTCTCGCACTCCCTGGCGTTCCCAGGAGGCCCGTGGTCGTCCCGAACATTGGCTCTTCTCCATGCGGGACGGAGTGACGGCTCCAGGCAGCCTGCTGTCCTGTGGGAGGAGACGCGGGACCACCTCAGGACCTGACCGACAGCTACACAATGAGGAGCTTTGAGGAAGCCCCCCCCCCACACTTCCTAACCGAGCGCTCAACTAGATCCATCATACCCCTCTTACCCACCTCAGGCACCTAGTGTGTGTGTGTGTGTGTGTGTTGGGGAGGGATTCAGTGTCCCACACTGATTAACCAGGGCCTGTTGCCCCTGGCGATAGAGTCCATGTTTTAAATCCTCTGTTGCCATGGAGAAGCCCTGGTTCTTGTCTCTTTGTCTTAATGCGACAAAGGCAGACTTGATCTGCTCACACACACACACACACACACACACACACACACACACACACACACACACACACACACACACACACACACACACACACACACACACACACACACACACACACACAGGCCTGGTCAGGCCTGCTGGAGCTCAGCTATTGTGCTTCACTCACTCACACACACACACACACACACACACACACACACACACACACACACACACCATTCTTATGCGAGGGAAAAAGTGTCAGCACAGCGGAATTAGGGGGAGCGAGTCCTGATCACAGCTTCATCAGTGCAGCTGTCGTGAGCAGTGTGAGGCACCGTCCCCAGTCCCACAGCAGACGTCCTGCACGCCGTCCCTCTGACGAGACGGCAGCGGGACCCGGACGGCAGGCCTCACACACCCCGCTGTAGCCAGGATTCAGGAGCAGCTGGTGGTCTCCAGGAGCTGGGGAGGATCAGGAGTGATCTCCCTCACTCACACCCAGTCTTTTGGTCTGACAGTTCTATTCCTGGATTAGTTCTATTCTGGATTAGTTCTATTCCTGGATTAGTTCTATTCTGGATGAGTTCTATTCCTGGTTGTGTGCGTTTAGGTACATTAGAATGCACGTGTTGACCTGCTTTTGACCACAGTGTGGGTTGGTTGAACACAGAGGCCACGCTGCTGTAGCGCTCAGGGTAAGTGTTAGGGTTTAGGGTGTAGAGTTTAAGGTTTAGGGTTAGGGTTGAGCTCTGCCTTTCAGGAACAGAGTGAGAGGAGCTAGCCAAGGGGGCGGGGCATGTGGGCTTATCTGAGGATTACTGCTCTTCAGAGCTCACGCCTCTGCCTCCCTCCCCCTCTGTGGTAAATATTTGCCCTGTTTCTTATCTGGACGAGAGGACACAGGACATCCTCTGGGTCTTAAAGAGAGTCAGTCCAACCACACACACACGTTAGTATAAGCTTCTAATTAATGAAGCTCGAATCTGAGAGATGCAGGTGATACATTTTTTTTCACAAATCAGCTTCCCACATCTTACGGATGAGTGCACCCAGCGCACGTGTCCAGACCCTGGTTCAGTGCTCACGCTCTGCTTCAGTCTCTGGGTTAGGGATAGACAAAATGTCCTTTTATTTTTGACATTTTTTAATAGCCATAAAATTAATGCCATGTCAGGGATTATGAAACTGCTCTAGGTATGCTCTGTCTATGTATGGGCTTATCTGACTGCTCTAGGTATGCTATTTCATGGGGTTATTAGACTGCTCTAGGTATGCTCTGTCATGGATTATCAGATTGCTCTATGTATGCTCTGTCTATGTATGGGCTTATCTGACTGCTCTAGGTATGCTATTTCATGGGGTTATTAGACTGCTCTAGGTATGCTCTGTCATGGATTATCAGATTGCTCTATGTATGCTCTGTCTATGTATGGGCTTATCTGACTGCTCTAGGTATGCTATTTCATGGGGTTATTAGACTGCTCTAGGTATGCTCTGTCAGGGATTATCAGACTGTTCTAGGTATGCTCCATCAGTGGTTATCAGACTGCTCTGGGTATGCTCTGTCAGGGATTATCAGATGGCTCTGAGATTGCTCTGTCAGGGATTATAAGACTGCTCTATATATGCACAGACTGCTCTAGGTATGCTCTGTCAGTGGTTATTAGACTGCTCTATGTATGCTCTGTCAGGGATTATCAGACTGCTCTATATATGCACAGACTGCTCTAGGTATGCTCTGTCAGGCATTATCGGACGGCTCTAGGTATGCTCTGTCAGGGATTATCAGATTGCTCTAGGTATGCTCTGTCAGTGGTTATCAGACTGTTCTAGGTATGCTATGTCAGGGATTATCAGACTGCTCTATATATGCACTGTCAGGGATTATCAGATTGCTCTAGGTATGCTCTGTCAGGGGTTATCAGAATGCTCTAGGTATGCTATGTCAGGGATTATTAGACTGCTCTATATATGCACTGTCAGGGGTTATCAGACTGCTCTAGGTATGCTATGTCAGGGGTTATCAGACTGTTCTAGGTATGCTCTTTCAGGGATTATCAGACTGCTCTATATATGCACTGTCATGTGTTATCAGACTGCTCTAGGTATGCTATGTGGTCATTTCAGCAGCATCAGTAACGCCAAATGGCTTCAGAGACTCTGAGGAGACAGAGACACACAAGTGAGGAAGTAGTAGTGGACCTGTCCACGCTCACATGTCCCTCACAGCACACGCTGCTCAGAACTCAGACACCTCTCAAACAAATTCAAAAACGCATGTTAAAAGCATCCAGTGAACACCTCCAACAAATGAAACAAGCCAAGCTGACGGGATACAAAGTACAAGTCTCTCTCTCTCTCTCTCTCTCTCTCTCTCTCTCTCTCTCTCTCTCTCTCCCTCCCTCCCTCCCTCCCTCCCCCCCCCCCCCCCCCCCTGTGGTTATCCCCCTCCCCTGTTCTCTCTCTCCCTCTCTCTTTCCCATTTACCTCCCTTGTCAGGAGGAACATCTAGTTCTGGGCTAGGTCCTGGTCACCCTGGCCTTGAACATACTGTGATGGTCTATGGCACACACACTCTCTCTCTCTCTCTCTCTCTCTCTCTCTCTCTCTCTCTCTCTCTCTCACACACACACACACACACACACACACACACACACACACACAAGCACATGCATGCACAGACGCACGCACACACACAGACTCACACAGAGACACTCACACAAAGATACACACACACACACTCAGAGACACATATACAAAGGCACACACAATCTATCACGCACAAAGACACACACACACACACACACACACACACACACACACACACACACACACACACACACACTATGTTTTGGCAGCTTGATATGTCAGTGACTTTGAGGTGCAGATGCTTGTGTGTGTGTGTGAGTGTGTGTTTTTGTGCAAGTGTGTGAGTGTCATGTTTGTGTGTGTGGGACGTGCCATGAACAAAGGCAAACAAATGAAAACGGACACCAGAGTGCTGAAACCCAGAGAACTGAAACATTTGGTCTCTAAACTCGGGTCACGACAAAACAGTGCGCTAAAAAAAGGCCTTGTGTCGCTGGAGGTGCGTGTCGCGGGAGGTGTGTGTTGCGGGAGGTGAGTGTTGCGGGAGGTGAGTGTCGCGGGAGGTGCGTGTCGCGGGAGGTGAGTGTTGCGGGAGGTGTGTGTTGCGGGAGGTGTGTGTCGCGGGAGGTGCGTGTCGCGGGAGGTGCGTGTTGTAGGAGGTGAGTGTTGCGGGAGGTGTGTGTTGCGGGAGGTGTGTGTTGCGGGAGGTGTGTGTTGCCCAGTTCAAGGCCTGCTCCATCTCCACCCCCACTCCACCTCCCCACTCTGCAGCACATCCGTCAGGTCTAACCAGCGCTTCCAAGAATCCCAGAAATCTCTGGAACTCTCTGGATTTGTACGAGGCCTGTGTGTGTGTGTGTGTGTGTGTGTGTGTGTGTGTGTGTGTGTGTGTGTGTGCCAGTGGAGTAATGACCACACAGGGAAGTTCTCCTTCCACCCACAAAAGCTGAATCTTCTTCAGCAGATTCTCCTGGATGATCGTCTTTACCATTCAGGTCTTTTACAGTTCAAACCGTAACATTCAAACTGATGTTTGCTCATTACCTTCTCAGCATGTCATAAAATTGGTTTATATTGAAATGATGAATGATTTCACTGACATTAATGGATACAAATATGTGAATACAAATGTGAAAACACAAATGCAGCAAAAAGCAAGTAAACCTTGAAATGTATTGCTGATAAAGTCCATGAGGGTGTATTTGTTGAAACTGTCTGAATAAACAAGAGCAGAAATTACTCTGGAGGCCTCCAAGTCTTTTTATGTAAGTGTGTGTGTGTGTGAGAGAGAGAGAGAGAGAGAGAGAGAAAGAGAGAGAATGTGTAAATGTGTGTGTGAGAGTGTGCTGAGTCCAGTCAGTAAACGTCTGGGCTCTAGTTTCAGTTCCTCTAAGCCTTAAATCAATACTTGTTTATCTGGAATTAAGGGACACGAGCCAAAGGACATCATGAAATAGCCCCCCCCCCTCCAACTTACCCCAACAAATACCCCCCCTCCAAATTACCCCACCAAATATCACCCCCCCAACCTACCCCACCAAATACCGTCCACCCCAATTTACCCAACCAAACACAACCCCCCCACACAATTTAACTCACCAAATACCACCCCCCTCCCACAATTTAAACCACCAAATACCCCCCAAAGTACCCAAAACTCACCAAATATATTTAGAACTACAACCACAACTACCAGTCCCTAGTTCTAGAACTACAACTACAGCTACCAGTCCCTAGTTTTAGAACTACAACTACCAGTCCCTAGTTTTAGAACTACAACCACAACTACCAGTCCCTAGTTCTAGAACTACAACCACAACTACCAGTCCCTAGTTCTAGAACTACAACTACAGCTACCAGTCCCTAGTTTTAGAACTACAACTACAGCTACCAGGCCCTAGTTTTAGAACTACAACCACAACTACCAGTCCCTAGTTTTAGAACTACAACTACAATGAAATGAAAAAATGAAATGTGCCATATTTTGTCAATTGTGATTTTTACACCCCAATCGAAATTTGTCCTCCGCTTTTAACCCATCTGTGCAGTCAGAACACACACACACACTAGTGATTACTAGGGGCTGTGGATCACACGTGCCCAGAGCGGTGGGCAGCCCTAGCCCGGCGCCCGGGGAGCAGTTGGGGTTAGGTGCCTTGCTCAAGGGCACCTCAGTCATGGCCTGTCTGGGAATCGAACCCACGACCCTCCGGTCACAAGTCCAGTTCCCTAACCGCCAGGCCATGACTGCAACTACCAGTCCCTAGTTTTAGAACTACAACCACAACTACCAGTCCCTAGTTCTAGAACTACAACTACAGCTACCAGTCCCTAGTTTTAGAACTACAACTACAGCTACCAGTCCCTAGTTTTAGAACCACAACTACAACTACCAGTCACTAGTTTTAGAACTACAACTACAAGTCCCTAGTTTTAGAACTACAACTACAGCTACCAGTCCTTAGTTTTAGAACTACAGCTACCAGTCCCTAGTTTTAGAACTACAACTACAAGTCCCTAGTTTTAGAACTACAACTACAAGTCCCTAGTTTTAGAACTACAACTACAAGTCCCTAGTTTTAGAACTACAACTACAAGTCCCTAGTTTTAGAACTACAACTACAAGTCCCTAGTTTTAGAACTACAACTACAGCTACCAGTCCCTAGTTTTAGAACCACAACTATACAATAAACAAAGGCAGCAGCCGAGCAAAGAAGAGAAGTACAAACACACACACACACACACACACACACGCACTCATGCACACATACACACACGCACACACACACACGCACACACACACACGCACTCACACACCCACACCCACACGCGCACACACACACACACACACACACACACACACACAAAGCTTCATTAGCTGATGTCAAACAGCCAGCAAAGAGCTGCCCCCCCCCTCCACATAAAGAATCAATGCAAACAAAAGTGAAAGGTCACTGACCCCTGACCTCAAACTTCAGAAAGGGAGGAGGGAGGGGAAACAGAGAGGGGGGGCTCTTTTGTGAGACGAGCTTCACTAATTCAGTTGTGTAACAGTGTCAAACTCCCCTGCCAGTGCTGCCCCCCCCCCCCCCGCCCCCCGTCCACTCAGGCCTGATACGACTCTGGGAAGCTTCAGAACACGCTACACACTCAGAACTCACACGGTTCCCAGCACACACACCTGTGACGTACCAGAGCCTCTCGCTCTGTCTGACCAAACAGTCTGATACAGCAGATCTGTAGGGGCCACAGTGCTTCTGTCTTGCAGGATTTCATGCAATAAACAGAATGTTAAATAATCTTGTTCAGAAATGTAGGTCAAATATTTTTGTTTTCTGAGAGACAGGAACTACAACTCAACTGTGACATGGAACCACAGAAAGATGACCACATAAGAGTCTACTACAGGGAGATGTTGTCATAATGACAATAAAAATGATCCGCCCTAATATATCAGCATTACTCTAACCTTAACCCAAGGATTACTTACAAAGAAGTCATAAATGTATGACAAAAAAAATTTAAATTAGATATTTGTAATACTATAAAGAGAAGGTTCTACCACTATGGTGAGGTGACCTCACAACAGTTCTACTAATGCAGAGTGGTGACATCATGAGGATTCTACCAATACGGTAGGAGATGACTTCATGAAGCTCCACCCACTACAGAGAGAGATGACTTCATGAACCTCCAACCACTACAGAGAGAGATGACCCCGTAAAGGGTCCAACCACAACAGAGAGAGATGACCCCGTAAAGGGTCTAGTCTACATATACAGAAAGGTGAACTCTGTGGTTTTACCACTGAGAGAAATGATCTCATGAGGGTCGCACCACAGTCCAACACTGAGGGTAGCAAACCTTGGAATAACAAGATGACAACCTAGAAAGTGTTACATTAAAAAGGTGGAATCTCCTTTGGCCCACCTAAAGCTAGTGGCCATGTATGGAGCAATTAACAAGTTAAAAATGAGAAATGACCGTATGTGCAATGTCTATTGTATTAGAAGTGTAGCCTTGTCCTGAAACCAGAGCTGGTCGTGTAGAACTCAAAGATGCGTAATAAATTACAACACCCACATTCTCCTGTGACAGCACAGACGAATAAATAAAGCCCCAAGGATGAATGCAGTGTACAACATTTCCTGCATAGTCAGATCTGATGTTGCCTGGGAGGCTACAGAGTTCCACGCATTCCTGACCTGCCGTAAAGGCAAAAAAAAAAGAGAACAGGTTAAAAGTTTACAGGCACCCAGGCGGAAGCCCGACAGGTCCTGGCCGCAATCATGAGGGGCTCTGGGGGTCAGAGGTCATCGCTGTTTCCCAGGGCCCTCGGGTGGGGGTGGGGGGTGCGGTTAAAGGGCGTGTACTGACCGCTGTGGTAAACTCCGTCCTCTAGGTGGAGGAGGATAACCTTCACCGCAAGGCCTCTGACCCTGGGGGAAGGGAGGGGGGGGCTCAGCTGTAAGACTCATCACCAAGTTTACGACTCACAGAGAGCTGGTGAGAAACAGGGTTTAAGAAACAGAAACAGATGGTGTTCAGGGGTCAGCAAGAAGTGACACAGCAGGAGCTCTGGAGCTCTAGACCGGACGTGACCAAGTGCTCAGCTCAAACTCAGATCAACACAGCATAAACACAAATCAACACAGCATAAACACAAATCAACACAGCTCAAACTCAAATCAACACAGCTCAAACTCAAATCAACACAGCTCAAACTCAAATCAACACGACTCAAACTCAAATCAACACGACTCAAACTCAAATCAACACGACTCAAACTCAAATCAACACGACTCAAACTCAACTCAAATCAACACGACTCAAACTCAAATCAACACAGCTCAAATTCAGATCAACACAGCTCAAATTCAGATCAACACAGCTCAAATTCAGATCAACACAGCTCAAATTCAGATAATCACAGCTCAAACTCATGGTGAAGGGTGATATGTGGTATAGTGTGATCTCCTGGACTATGGTGTGTATTGTGTCACACACATGGTGTGTGGAGATGGGGACATGTGAAGCCGATTCTGAGCTCCCTGAAAACCAGTGTATAAGCACCAGCAGGTAACCACTAGTGACCACCACAAAAACCTGCCCAACAAACAGGTCTACAGACCCAGGCCTCTCTGACCCCCCCAGCCTACAGTCCCAGGTCTCTGTGACAGATGGAAGAGTTCCAACTCAACAGGTGCGTGTTGTCTCCCTCACACCAGTGGCACCCCCACCTCTGACCTTCACTGCGTTACCATGGTCACAACAAGGCCCAATGTCAAGGCAGAGAGGAAGATGATCTCTGTCTCTGTGCTAGCTCCTCCCCCTGAACTGCCCCCGCCCAAACACACTCACCATCACTACTGTCAGCTGGAATGTGTCCCTTAAGCAACGAAAAGAAGGTCAACAAACCCGCGATTAAAGAACAATGTGTCACCACCACAGTGCGTTCAGTGCTTACACATGTATTTTCACATTCTTTTACAAATTATGCTGGCAGCAATATAACTACAAACTCACAAGATTCTCCTGACTGGGCTAATTAAAACTGGGCTATTTAAAACTTGTTTGTACAGGTAGACTCACTGTTGGACGGGTGAGAGATGGTGTGAGCTGGTGTGAGCTGGTGTGAGATGGTGTGCATCACAGCAGAGAGGAGAGTGATCAGTGCGTTATGTCCTTTTCAACAGCTTTACATGGTCTACCTGTGTTTTGTTTTCAGATCAACCTGCGGTGTCTTTACTGGAAGGAGGTGAGCTCAGCTCAGTGTGAACACGGCACTGCAGTTTGATTAGAGTGTGTGCGTGTTTGTGAACACATTTGAGTGTGTGCATGTTTGTGAACATAATGGTGTTTAACTATATGCTTATTGGCTCCTCTCTACTCTTCTATGATAGATTGTCCTGTTACCAAGATCAATACTGAATATTAGAAATACACACGCCTTCTTGACATTATGGATAATCAATATGGTTTATATTAGACTCTTCTCTGCTTCAGCTCTACTGGGCTGTTCTGTTCACACACACACACACACACACACACACACACACACACACACACACACACACACACACACACACACATAACAGGCCAGAGAGGACACTGATGATTCATTATAAGAACACCTCTTCTGGGGGGGGGGGGGGGGTTTATTCTAATAGGGACAGATCAATACAGGGGAGGAGAGGGGAGGAGAGGAGAGGAGAGGAGGAGAGGAGAGGAGGAGAGGAGAGGAGGGGAGGAGAGGAGGAGAGGAGGAGAGGAGGAGAGGAGGGGAGGAGAGGAGTGGAGGAGAGGAGGAGAGGAGAGGAGAGGAGAGGAGGGGAGTGGAGGAGAAGGGAGTGGAGGAGAAGGGAGAGTTGAGGAAGCAGAGAAAGAGTTTGCTTGAGGAAATAGGGTTGCTATTGAGGAAAGACCATGAAACAGTTACCGTGGTAACGGCAGACCTAAAATGAGAATTAGTCCAGCAGTCTAATATAACGACAAACACAGATGAAAGATGATCACTTTGATATCAGAGCAACAAACCCATCAACTTGCTCAACACATCAGAGTCCCACAGAATGACATGAGGTTCATTACAGACGCAGCTGAAGAGAACTGGAGAACGGATTACACAGTGATGAATCACGACACAGTGATGAATCACTACACAAGGATGAATCACGACACAGTGATAAATCACGACACAAGGATGAATCACGACACAGCGATGAATCACGACACAGCGATGAATCACGACACAGCGATGAATCACGACACAGCGATGAATCACTACACAAGGATGAATCACGACACAAGGATGAATCACGACACAGCGATAAATCACGACACAGCGATGAATCACGACACAGCGATGAATCACGACACAGCGATGAATCACGACACAGCGATGAATCACGACACAAGGATGAATCACGACACAGCGATGAATCACGACACAGTGATGAATCACGACACAGCGATGAATCACGACACAGCGATGAATCACGACACAGTGATGAATCACGACACAAGGATGAATCGAGACACAAGTATGAATCACAACACAAGGATGAATCACTACACAGCGATGAATCACGACACAGTGATGAATCACGACACAGCGATGAATCACGACACAGCGATGAATCACGACACAGCGATGAATCACGACACAGCGATGAATCACGACACAGCGATGAATCACGACACAGTGATGAATCACGACACAAGGATGAATCACGACACAGTGATGAATCACGACACAAGGATGAATCACGACACAAGGATGAATCACTACACAAGGATGAATCACAACACCAGGATGAATCACGACACAGCGATGAATCACGACACAGTGATGAATCACGACACAGTGATGAATCACGACACAAGGATGAATCGAGACACAAGTATGAATCACAACAGCGATGAATCACGACATAAGGATGAATCACTACACAAGGATGAATCACTACACAAGGATGAATCACTACACAAGGATGAATCACGACACAAGGATGAATCACAACACAGTGATGAATCACGACACAAGGATGAATCACTACACAAGGATGAATCACTACACAAGGATGAATCACTACACAGCGATGAATCACGACACAGTGATGAATCGAGACACAAGTATGAATCACAACACAAGTATGAATCACAACACAGCGATGAATCACGACACAAGGATGAATCACTACACAAGGATGAATCACTACACAAGGATGAATCACAACACAGCGATGAATCACGACACAGTGATGAATCGAGACACAAGTATGAATCACAACACAAGTATGAATCACGACACAGCGATGAATCGTGACAAGTATGAATCACACTACACACTACACTACACAATGACATGCAGACATGGATTAGCACAAATACACTGCAAATTAAACTAGGATGTGTTCGGTGATTTAAAAAAAAATGGTATGATATAGCAAAAAAAAACTTTAGTCATGTGTAAAATACAATCAACACAGAAATAAAATGCAGGTAAACAGAAGAGAAGGGTGGGGTGAACCAATAGCAGAAGGGCCCATAAGACATGTGATTCAGTTCATAATGATTCAGATATGTGATTCAATTAATAAATGACTCAGACATGTGATTCAGTTTATAATGATTCAGATATGTGATTCAGTTCATAATGATTCAGATATGTGATTCAATTAATAAATGACTCAGATATGTGATTCAGTTCATAAATGATTCAGATATGTGATTCAATTAATAAATGACTCAGATATGTGATTCAGTTCATAAATGATTCAGATATGTGATACAGCCAAATTATTCTGAAATGAGATTCAGTGTAAACTTTACAAATGAGATTTGATAGCATTAATTCAGAGGAAATGATTCGTTTCCTTCTGCCCCAGAAAAGGAATTCAAATGAGGCTGATGTGAAAGGTTTGAGGAAACACAGATGAATGTGAAGACAAGGAAGAAAGGAACGAGGGAGGACAGAGAGTGATAGAGATGTTTCCCTACAGTCGGCGGGAGGGTGCTGGATGTTGGCCATGTTAGGAAGGCTGTTGTTATCTTCACATTACCTTCCAATTGTTCTGGTCAAACAAAGACAAACACACAGCACATCCACCCCCACTCACCCCCAGGAGGGCAGATGGTCAGTCTCTGAGATCCCTGCCCCACACGCTCGATCAGCTGCACTGACCAGTGAGAGGCCTCCCAGCACACATCCTGTCTCCCCTCGGCCTATCAGAGAAGGTCGCCGGGTCGCTCCGACCAGCCGCGAGCCAGTGCCGAGCGCAAGGCCGCTCGGGCCGTTGCCACGGCAGCAGCATAGGATCAGACCCTGAGGTCAATCTCACAGCACATCTGCAGCTGCTGACCAACGTCTCCGCCTCCTCACAGACGCCACGCTAGCACAAGGACCCGAGGGAGGACAGGGGGTAAGACATGGAGCGTTATGGGTTACGATGACTCGGAGAGAGAGGACCGCTTCAGACGAGCATGTCTTACCCACCTGAGAGAGAGAGACAGACGAGCATGTCTTACCCACCTGAGAGAGAGAGACAGACGAGCATGTCTTACCCACCTGAGAGAGAGAGACAGACGAGCATGTCTTACCCACCTGAGAGAGAGACAGACAAGCATGTCTTACCCACCTGAGAGGAAGACAGACAGTTTCCGAGAGACGCAATCTGTTTAAAATGGGAACAGGACGTTTTTTTAGCCTCAAACAATGATGTGTTACCTAGTGTAGGACAGTTTCTACTGTTAGAGGCCATAAAGGACGTAGTGGGCTGATTCTGTTGGGGGGGGGGGGGGGGGGGTCTTGATCAGGGCAGGACGAGCTGCAGTCACGATGGAATGGGACCAAACCAGACTTAGTCCAGTGGATAGGACTAAAACTAGACTTAGTCCAGTGGAATGGCAGATCCAGGTAGACCCACCACTGCCCTGTTCATAAAGGGTCGAGACTAACGAGTTCTCAGACCACACTAATAAAAGCGCACACACCAGGACTGCACTAGCGAACTCTGGCCAACCCTTAACAGCTGTTTCCATAAGACAATTTAACGAGCTATTGTAAAGATGAATAATTTCACAAATGTGTTATATAATGAGAAGGTAAGGCATGATGGTGGATTTTAACACGGAGTCCAGTTGTATTTTCCTGAAAAAAATACAGAATGGCACAGTCATAACACAGATGTCCTTCATAGGCTAATATGCTCACACACATAAAAATAGAAACACAAGCATTTAAAACGTGAGGAGGAAGAGCAAACCCGTTAAAGAGACAAGCGCCTTTACAAATTCGCATTACTCTCTGTGAAACTACTAAGAACGGTATTGTAGCTCTGCGGGGTTAACCCATCCCATCAGAAACCAAACCCGTCCCATCGGAACCAAACCCGTCCCATCAGAAACAAACCCATCCCATCGGAACCGCAACGCAGAGGCTAAACTGGTGTGACGGCGAAGAGAAGTCACAGTCCCTACGAGTTCACCTACAAAACTACATGTGCTACAAAGACCCTGCGCCACCACACCATTAATATAGAGTGTAGTGTGACTCGCGGGATCACGCACTAATGTACCTTTAGTATCTTTCATTATCTGACAGGTCACTAAACGTACCGTACGCATTTGCCCTCCTACGGTTTTATGTGGGTATTAATCACAGTAAATTACCTGTCAAACTGGACTATCCTCGAGTAAACCTTCCCACCAGCTGCAGGACGTGTTCTGAACTCACACCACATGGACTCACTTCACTACGAGCCACGAACATCTGCGGCAAAATCAGATATTTATTATACGCGAGTGTTTTTGACAACTGGCTGTTCATACAGATAAAAACCTGGCTGGACTTGACCTGAGATGTGAACACGCTCCTGCACACAAAACAGCGTCTAATCATGTGAGATGGTTGGAATTGACGAGGTTTACCAGATTTCTCGTCTTAAATGTGAGAGGGTGAATCCACCAAGCATCGCGTAAGGTTTACAACAAAAGGCGCTGTAGATACACCACACACTAGTAACGCTTTCATGTATATGGATCATATAAGCAGCTGTGTTCAGTCTGAGCAACATTATACATTATAATACCGTGGAGGAGAACAGCGACTCACCAACGAGCGTGATGCAGGAGCGGTTCCGTCTCCACCAGGACTCACTGTTTGTCCCACAAACGACTCAGGCGCTTCTGTCCTGATGTTCCTCTCGCGCCCGGGCGGTAGGAGCACTGGCATGACGTCAAAGATCTAACGGTATGCGCCGTTTGTGTTGGAGACTTGCGAGCAAACGTGTGGGAGCCCCTGTAGACCGGACAGGAGCCCATTTGAAATAAATAAAGGAAACCCTGAAAAGCGTGTGAGTAATTACAGTAGGAATAAATCAATGAACGGTGAAGGAATAGCAAAAGTCGTCTAATTATTATTAAACATTTTATTTTTATTGAGTTGTTTTTTATAATGACCTTTTTAAACGGACATTTTATCATTTAACGAGCGACCCATTTCCAAACGGCTCTTTCCTCAGATTCCTTTTCATTTAGGCGATTAAAAACAAAACAGAACCAAATAAAAGCCCTGGTGTTTACAGTTAAGACTACTGGGCCAGCTTGTTAGTCTGGACCCATACGATTGTAAAGCTGCTTGACAACGTGTGTTGTGAAAAGCTCTATATAAATAAATTTGACTTAGACTAATTTGACTATAGTTGATAATTACATACTGCCGTCTGATTTCTGAACACATCATAAGACTTCATCTATGAAGGGTCGAATTAATACGACGCCTGGAGACACAGCGAATCCCGAGTTTACCAGAGTTTTCCCAAACCAACAGTGCCCACCTGATTCAGAACCGGCAAAAATCAAATCAAACATCCGTGTGTGAATGAATGAGGACGCAAAGCATCGTTATCACAACACTACTGTCATAGTTTGCGTTTGTGTGGTACCCTTACGACCACTTTACACACACACACACACACACACGACCACTTTACAAACACACGACTTTACACACACACGGACACACAACTACTTTACAAACACACGACCACTTTACACACACACACGAACAGACGTAATATGTAGCATGAGCAGTAATGCCATATATTAACGTAGTCGCATATTCACTTCGGCTTTCTTGGCTAAAAGTTGAGTGTGCCGTGATTAAAATATGACACCATACACCAGATTTACAGTAGGAGAGGTCAGATTAGTGGTCTAGTTTAGGATTTAATACTTATACCGACATCGTAAGATACACAGGCTAACAAAAACAAATAAACATTTAAAAATTACATAATAAAAGCACGTGAGCAGAAACAATAACGTTAAAAGGAGGGCGATGCCTGAATGGAGTCTGAATTTCAGTGAAATTTTAGAAACGTGTCATGTTATCAAAACACAGAAACATCTCCAAGTGTAAAACAGCGATCGTTGCGCTCATGTCTGCAGCTGCAGGAGAATGTCCCGGTTCTGATCCAGTCCAGGTGGCGAAGGACCGCGACTTAGTGCCACGTCTCCTCCGCTTCTCACGGGGTTTCAGGAAAGAGATGAACACTGTGATAAGTAAACATCATCTGATATATGGACTTAAAGGTGGATGGGCCAGTCAGATGCCACTGTCTAACTGCAGTGGTAGAAGTTCCCACATAATCAGACCTCACCCGTGTCCCCTGGAGCTTTTCTCCGCTAAGATTTTTGATTTCTGGAGTCAAGACACTCGACTGGGTGCATGTGTGTGTTTGAACACGGACCTGTAAACCGACCAGTGCACGCGGACGCCACCTTCAGAGGTTTGTAGAAAGTACGGACGCACATTTACACACTGGTAGCGCCACCCAGTGGTCACTCCTCAGAGGTTCCCTTATATGTGCTCAAAACCAGCACCACGCACTGAAACCTTCAACTTCCATATAATGCTATGAAATAGAGGATTTCCAAATGAGCGATTTGTTTAAAGATAAACATATTCAAGGTTTTTTTCATAAATCTCTGGTCTTGTTATAAAAAAATGGCATTCAAAAAATGACAAAGTCCTTCAGCTCTGAACAGAAACGCAAAACATAACCTCGTTTTGACATTAACTTATGCTCACACCAAATGTAGAAATACAGAACCCATCAAACACAAAGTGTGTTTGTATTTTGGTCCCAGTTGATTTATCAATAACCTCAATAACCAAATTATTTGGTTTTAACACTTGGAACATTTCGTTGTGTGAGGTTTGCATGTTTGATGTGTGGGTGTGAATAAAAAAACCCCAGATCCAGACACCAGGGTTAGGGTTAGCACCACGGGCGTGGTAGTGGGGGGAAAAGTGGACCTGACTACCCAGGGCCCGAGTTGGGAGAGGGGCCCATTTAGCCTTGTTTACTGGCATTCATAGGGGCCCACTGACATTAAGTGTGTACAGGCCCAGTTTGTAAATAACAGACAACTCAAGCAATTAATGCCACTATTTTCCTAAAAAGCAACAAGGATATTTTTTTCAATTTGTTCAGCTGAACAACGTGTCCAGTGTTATGATGGTTGAAAGTGTTTCATGTATGTACACTGACTCTTTAATAGTGGAGCAATATATATTTATCAGGACAACAATGAGACTTGTTAAATATTTGAGTGTGAGATAAAACGAGCAGTGTGTGTACATGTTGTAGTCTCGGCTCTTCAGGGCGAATGTGGCGTGTTGTCTCCTTAATCCTACCATAAGACGTTATTCCAGACGCTGAGTGAAGTCAGTGTCAGGGTAACGCCAGCCAGCTGTAAGCGGCACACAGCTGTAATACTGCAGCTGTGATGTTGTGAGCAGGGTGAAAATGGCATTAGCACTGTGGAGCACTAACAGGTAACGTCCTCACTCACAGGTAACGTCCTCACTCACAGGTAACGTCCCCACCAACAGGTAACGTCCCCACCAACAGGTAACGTCCTCACTCACCGATAACGTCCCCACCAACAGGTAACGTCCCCACCAACAGGTAACGTCCCCACCAACAGGTAACGTCCTCACCAACAGGTAACGTCCTCACCAACAGGTAACGTCCCCACTCACAGGTAACGTCCCCACTCACAGGTAACGTCCCCACTCACAGGTAACGTCCCCACTCACAGGTAACGTCCTCACTCACAGGTAACGTCCTCACCAACAGGTAACGTCCTCACCAACAGGTAACGTCCTCACTCACAGGTAACGTCCTCACTCACAGGTAACGTCCTCACCGACAGGTAACGTCCCCACTCACAGGTAACGTCCCCACTCACAGGTAACGTCCTCACTCACAGGTAACGTCCTCACCAACAGGTAACGTCCTCACCAACAGGTAACGTCCTCACTCACAGGTAACGTCCTCACTCACCGATAACGTCCTCACTCACCGATAACGTCCCCACCCACAGGTAACGTCCCCACTCACAGGTAACGTCCTCACTCACAGGTAACGTCCTCACTCACCGATAACGTCCTCACTCACAGATAACGTCCTCACTCACCGATAACGTCCTCACTCACAGATAACGTCCTCACCAACAGGTAACGTCCCCACCAACAGGTAACGTCCCCACTCACAGGTAACGTCCCCACTCACAGGTGCAGCTGTGTGACGCCCTAGCAACGGGTGACGAGTGTCACCGTGGTGATCGTCATGGAGCAGCTGCAGCCTGCCCCATGCCCAGGGTCTCCAGGGTAACGGGCTTTAGACACAGACACACACACGAGATCACTGAACTCACACACACACAAGATCACTGAACTCACACACACCACACACACAATCTCTGAACTCACACACACACACACACACACGAGATCACTGAACTCACACACACACACACACACACAATCTCTGAACTCACATGGCACTTAAGAATTGTACAGTTGAAAAGCGTTCAGTATTAATGTATCGATATATCGACCAATCGATAGGATCACTCACAAATCCAAACTGTGGGAACACTGTAACCAAGGTTACAACAGATCAGCAGGACGTTTCTGGTAACGGGTCTGGTATCTAGGCAGCAGGACGTACCTGGTAACGGGTCTGGTATCTAGGCAGCAGGACATACCTGGTAACGGGTCTGGTATCTAGGCTGCAGGACGTACCTGGTAACGGGTCTGGTATTTAGGCAGCAGGACGTACCTGGTAACGGGTCTGGTAGCTAGGCAGCAGGACGTACCTGGTAACAGGTCTATCTAGGCAGCAGGACGTACCTGGTAACAGGTCTATCTAGGCAGCAGGACGTACCTGATAACAGGTCTATCTAGGCAGCAGGACGTACCTGGTAACAGGTCTATCTAGGCAGCAGGACATACCTGGTAACAGGTCTATCTAGGCAGCAGGACATACCTGGTAACGGATCTGGTATCTAGGCAGCAGGACGTACCTGGTAACAGGTCTATCTAGGCAGCAGGACGTACCTGGTAACAGGTCTGGTATCTAGGCAGCAGGACGTACCTGGTAACGGGTCTGGTATCTAGGCTGCAGGACGTACCTGGTAACAGGTCTATCTAGGCAGCAGGATGTACCTGGTAACAGGTCTGGTATCTAGGCTGCAGGACGTACCTGGTAACAGGTCTGGTATCTAGGCAGCAGGACGTACCTGGTAACAGGTCTATCTAGGCAGCAGGACGTACCTGGTAACAGGTCTGGTATCTAGGCAGCAGGACGTACCTGGTAACGGGTCTGGTATCTAGGCAGCAGGACATACCTGGTAACAGGTCTATCTAGGCAGCAGGATGTACCTGGGAACAGGTCTATCTAGGCAGCAGGACATACCTGGTAACGGGTCTGGTATCTAGGCAGCAGGACGTACCTGGTAACAGGTCTATCTAGGCAGCAGGACGTACCTGGTAACGGGTCTGGTATCTAGGCAGCAGGACGTACCTGGTAACAGGTCTATCTAGGCAGCAGGATGTACCTGGGAACAGGTCTATCTAGGCAGCAGGACATACCTGGTAACGGGTCTGGTATCTAGGCAGCAGGACGTACCTGGTAACAGGTCTATCTAGGCAGCAGGACGTACCTGGTAACGGGTCTGGTATCTAGGCAGCAGGACGTACCTGGTAACAGGTCTGGTATCTAGGCAGCAGGACGTACCTGGTAACAGGTCTATCTAGGCAGCAGGACGTACCTGGTAACAGGTCTGGTATCTAGGCAGCAGGACGTACCTGGTAACGGGTCTGGTATCTAGGCAGCAGGACGTACCTGGTAACAGGTCTATCTAGGCAGCAGGATGTACCTGGGAACAGGTCTATCTAGGCAGCAGGACATACCTGGTAACGGGTCTGGTATCTAGGCAGCAGGACGTACCTGGTAACAGGTCTATCTAGGCAGCAGGACGTACCTGGTAACAGGTCTATCTAGGCAGCAGGACATACCTGTTAACGGGTCTGGTATCTAGGCAGCAGGACGTACCTGGTAACAGGTCTGGTATCTAGGCAGCAGGACGTACCTGGTAACAGGTCTGGTATTTGATAGCTCTAGGTTGGTATTAACCATTTACTGCATCCTTGTTCCAAAATGCTGTCAGCATGTAGTGTTGCTTAGCAATAAGAGCTTGCTAGCCGACTACACTGGTTGGCGTAGGACATGTTTATTTTGAGAACTGTTCTTAGTCCAGGACCAGCTAGGGTTCGTGTCTTAAATAAAACCACCGTACCGGTCAGCCTGGTGGGCCTCTTGCTTTATGAATAGGTATTTTAAGATATTCAGTTCAATGTTGAAAAATAAAATGTTTATTAATTTATTTTTATTATTAATCTTCCAAAAGAAAACAAATGGAGATAAATTCATTAAATGCTACAAAAACGTTCAGTTACTAAAGTCCTATAGCTTACAATCTTAATTTGTTGCTAGGTTGCAAAATTTGTGTGTGAATGAGCCTAAGATGTGGAACGTTGTGTTCATGTGGTACTGAGACGAGATCAAGAAACTCACTGACATGTAGGGTATACATCCATGTAGGGAGAAAGTTCACACTCGTTAAGACAGGTGAGGGGACAGATCACACTCGTTAATTCAGGTGAGGAGACAGGAGATCCTTGTTAAGACAGGTGAGGAGACAGATCACACTCGTTAAGACAGGTGAGGAGACATCACACTCGTTAAGACCGGTGAGGAGACATCACACTCGTTAAGACCGGTGAGGAGACAGGACTCGTTAGCACACAGGTGAGGAGACAGTTCACACTCGTTAAGACAGGAGAGGGGACAGATCACACTCGTTAAGATAGGTGAGGAGACATCACACTCGTTAAGACAGGTGAGGAGACAGGAGACCCTCGTTAAAGACGGGTGAGGAGACAGGAC
Source organism: Brachyhypopomus gauderio (assembly GCF_052324685.1). Lineage (NCBI taxonomy): Eukaryota > Metazoa > Chordata > Actinopteri > Gymnotiformes > Hypopomidae > Brachyhypopomus > Brachyhypopomus gauderio. Next base: position 2,219,840 of record NC_135224.1, read on the forward strand.
AGGTGACTGCACAGGAAATGCTCGGACTACAGATTTGGTAGGTGGTAAAGATAATGTTTATTAACACATATCCATCAGTTTACCATGCAGGTCCTCTGAGACATGTCAGCCTTGAAGTTCCAGTGCTTTTATGAACTGATAGCAGAGTGCGAAAACCATCTGGAATATCGGAGGTATTGATGATCGTTGTCTCAGGTACACAGGAGCAGAGTGTCTAGAGGAGCCCTGCACCGAGGACCTTGCTATTGCCTAGATGATGGGAATGCTATGAAGGAAAGATCAGAATCCAGAACATCTCCTTAGCTGCAGGTAACTGGGTCCCTGGGAAGAACCCAGCAAATCTCTACAGCAGGTGTGTTAGAGGAGGGAAAATACTCAGACTGAATGAGCTGATGCGAGATCAGTTACGCTTCTTCAGATCCCACTGCATCCCACTGTGTACAGCTGGGAGGAGCTGATCTGGGGTGAGTGTGTGTGTCACACCACCCAGCCTTCATGTCAGCACATCGTCCACACAGGACATCAAACCCACAGAGTTTACTCAGACGCATTTAACATTAGACACTCTGACTCAACATACAGGCTTCCAATAAAACCACAATGTGGATTATACATTTGTTTTGTATTTTAAAAATAGAAGAGAGACACAGTTGTGCATTGTTTGTGTGGAGGGGGGGGGGGGGGGTATGGCAGTCATGTTACCTGGACAGGAAGGCACTAGGGTGGGGAATAACTACACCAGTTCAGTTCTCTACAAATAACTTACAAATCAAACAGTGCAGTTTTACATTGGTAACGTATGGTTCGTCCTTTCACCCATTCATCCATGAATCAATGGTAAGGCAATACATTACCAAAACATATGATAAAACAATTACAGAAATAATGTACCCAATGAACACAAAAATAATAATAAAAAAAACATTGTTTTCTGTGAATTTTTAGAATTCTTCTTAAACCATTCTAATGGTATTCTCATGGCTGGGAGAACTTAATAACAATAATGACAACCATTATTATAATAACAATATGCATAGATTGTAATGATCTCACATGTTCCTGAAGAACAAGGCCAACAGAAGCATCAACAAAGCCCATGTTGGATGTTCTAATACTCAGTACCCAGTATTGCTCTCCAGGCTGATCACTGCCCGTGTGCAGGTGTTCGGGGCCGAAGACCTCAGACGCACGCCGGCCGGGGGGAGCTGCAGGCCAGACCTGATTGTCCCAGAGAAGACAGCCCACAGTAATGAAACACCCTCCCAGAGTTTCCATCCCAAGTGGAGAAAGATGTCTGAGCGCCCCCTGGAGGTTGGGAGGAGTGGTGCTGTGGAGATGAGGGTCTGCAGGGTCCACACCCATCCGGTGATTGCTGGATCCACCCCGATCCACCCCGATCCCTTTCACCCAGCCACCTCCTCCAACCCACCGTCCAAACTGAACCTTGGGCCCAATTCCATTTTATTCATATACATACAAGTTTAAAACGTTTTTAAAGGTTTAATTGTGTGATTTTCTGGGGTTGTGAGAGGTACAGAGTCCTAACCGAGTCCCAGGTTTCAGAAGAATGGGGTGGTTAGCTGGAAGACAAGAGCAGACGTCCCACGGTCAGGAGCCGCAGTAAGACACACTGAACCCAACGCATGTCCCCGTGTTCAGACCCAGATCAGTCGTGCCACACCACAGCACGTCTGCTCTTAGCTGGCCAACTGGCCTGTTCTGAATGTGTAATTTCACAGAATTGTAAAGAGCAGAAGCGTGTTAGGTCGACACTTCCAGGGAAAGAACACACCTTCCTGTGAAGTGCTACAGTGAAGAGATCATGACGTAGCCGATCACAGGCGAGACATGAGCACGTTGATAAACAGGATGATTACGGAGGGTCCTGTTCACAACACACCCCATATTCCATCTCCGTCATTCACTTCAACCAGTCACAAAAGCTTTTTAAGGCACCGTTTATGCATTAGAAAAGGAGCTTATTGCTATTAAATTTGTATTTGTTCCAATCTGTCTACACCAGCCACCTGGTCGGGCTGATGTGGTCTTCCTAACAGCAGGTGGCACTGTTACGAGTGTTATTTTCCAGGCCTTAAAAAGCTTGCACCATGTTCTCAGACTTGCCAAACGACAACGTGACACCCTCCCTCCCTAAAAGCCCCCAGTCAGAGTGCAGGAAGAGTGGGCGTGGTCAGGAAGCAGGGGGCGGAGCTCCTGTGCGTGTGGCTGCCGTCAGCAGGAGCTGGACGACGTGTCTGCAGCGTGGAGGTTGGACTGCGCCCTGCTACAACACAACGGGACACGACACAGCCCGTCAGGACACTACACCGCCTCCACCCATCCCACCCCGTCTGCAGTACCTCACCCTTCTCCTCCTACTCCACCCCTGCTGGTGGCCCTAGCCACACCCCAGACCCCGCCTCCTTCACTAGCCCCACCCCTATGAGCCTCTAGCCCCACCCATGCCACCCCTAGCCAGACTCCACCCGTCCTACCATAGAAAATAAACACATTAAAGTACTCTACCAATCCACTGCTGGTGAGCATTATGCATTACACTGAGACGGCCCCCATGTGGGCGTGGCCCCGGGCTGGGCGGAGTTACCTGGACTTGCCGGAGAGGTTTTTGGGATTCTTGCGGAAAGACTGGTTGGCAACGGAGCGAGACGACATGGTGCGAGGGGAGGCGCGCGTGAAGCTGGGGGGCGGGGCCTTGGGGATCTTCTTGCCCAGGTGGCCAATCCACTTCTTCTGTTCGTCCTGCGACAGCGCTAGCAGAAGCATGTCCCGCGCCGACGTCACGTCATAGTTCACTGCGGGAGAGAGCGTGACAAAAATAAACAAACCACCCACACCCAGCATCTACGGGCACTCAAAATTGCAATGTTGAATGAACCCTGGACCCTACAGCTCCCCGTCTTGGCTAGGAGAGGTCATGGCAGGGTCAGCTGACATATGGCTAATAATTCTGTTTCAACTAGATCTGAAAAATGACCCTCCGTGCCGTGCGTGTCAAGAGAAGGACGGCCGTGTTGGTGAGAGCCGTCAGTGAGCTGCTCGTCTGATTAACAGTGAAATAGACCGAGTTTGTTACCCTAGGAAATCTTTCAGTGTATTTTGGAAGGCCAGTACAGTGTGGGCGGAGCTTCACCTTTGCAGGGGACAATGACGTCCTCTTTCCTGTCCAGATGGTCTTTGTGGCACTTGACGTGACAGCGTCGGCACTCCAGAGCGGGCGGAGGCTTGAAGACGTTCCAGAGGGGCTTGGAGCAGGCCTCACAGTTAGTGGGGAAGTGGTAGAGCGTGGGGATGAACTCATGACCCTTATGGGGCAGGCAGTTGGTTTTATCTCCCTGGGGGGCCGCCTCTAGGTCCGCCTCCTTCCGACACTCACCCTCATTTGCATACAAGATCTGAGGAGAGAAACAAGACCAGTGGTTCCCATGTAGCCCCTCCCCCTCCCTCATGCTCGTTTATATGTGAGGCTTGTTCAGTAAGAACCAACCTGAAATATTCTGGGGATTTCATCAGTCTCTGCGCGGTACACATCACCTTGGGTCACAGGACGCACGTGGAACAGTTTGCTAAACAGAGACACAAGGCATTTCTCACATGTCTGGAGGGGTACCAGTAACATTCATGTCTGGAGGGGTACCAGACTGAAGAGATGAGTGAAGAATACCAAACACCAGACTGGAGGGATGAGTGTGGACAGAATACCAAACACCAGACTGAAGGGATGAGTGAAGAATACCAAACACCAGACTGAAGGGATGAGTGAAGAATACCAAACACCAGACTGAAGGGATGAGTGAGGACAGAATACCAAACACCAGACTGAAGGGATGAGTGAAGAATACCAAACACCAGACTGAAGGGATGACTAACACCAGACTCAAGGGATGAGTGTGGACAGAATATCAAACACCAGACTGAAGGGATGAGTGTGGACAGAATATCAAACACCAGACTGAAGGGATGAGTGTGGACAGAATACCAAACACCAGACTGAAGGAATGAGTGAGGACAGAATACCAAACACCAGACTGAAGGGATGAGTGAAGAATACCAAACACCTGACTGAAGGAATGAGTGTGGACAGAATACCAAACACCAGACTCAAGGGATGAGTGTGGACAGAATATCAAACACCAGACTGAAGGAATGAGTGTGGACAGAATACCAAACACCAGACTGAAGGGATGAGTGTGGACAGAATATCAAACACCAGACTGAAGGGATGAGTGAAGAATACCAAACACCAGACTGAAGGGATGAGTGAAGAATACCAAACACCAGACTGAAGGAATGAGTGTGGACAGAATACCAAACACCAGACTGAAGGGATGAGCGTGGACAGAATACCAAACACCAGACTGAAGGGATGAGTGAAGAATACCAAACACCAGACTGAAGGGATGAGTGTGGACAGAATACCAAACACCAGACTGAAGGGATGAGCGTGGACAGAATACCAAACACCAGACTGAAGGGATGAGCGTGGACAGAATACCAAACACCAGACTGAAGGGATGAGTGAAGAATACCAAACACCAGACTGAAGGGATGAGTGAAGAATACCAAACACCAGACTGAAGGGATGAGTGAAGAATACCAAACACTATACTGAAGGGATGAGTGTGGACACTCACTCTATATCCAGCACCATGGAGGGGTTGGACTGCTCCTTGTCTTGTTCATCATTATAGAAGAGAATCTTCTTACTGCTCACCACAACGTACTGTAGACACACACACACACACACACACACACACACACACACACACACACACACACACACACACACACACACACACACACACACACACAGGTAAGGAGGAGATGTACTGGGTTAAGGGTCTTGCGCCCCCTGCAGGACGTTCAGGCCTCACCTGTTTCTTCCAGCCGTAGCGTTTGATGTTGGCTCTGTTGGGGATGGACAACCACCCCTCCAGCCTCGAGTCTGTGGACACAAACCAGAGGAGAGGGTGAAGCCCCGCCCACTGAAGTAAGACCCGCCCATGGGTCCACATGCAGTCAGCTCAAACTCAGCCAAGGGGGAGGGGCACAAACACAAAATGTATGCTGGGAATAACCAATCAGAATCATTTTCAACAGTCACATGCCAGCCAGTGAGACTCTCAGTCACCACAAGGCACGAGCGCTGTAGCAGTATTCTGGAGCAGAGAACACACACACACACACAAACACACATACACACACACACATACATACACATACACACACACACACACACACACGCACATATATACATACACACCTGCGCACACACACCATTAATATTCATGTGAGTTGGAGCAGATTATTGCTCTGGGCTGTGGGCGTGTCTAAGGTGAGCGCTGGTACAGGTGTGTAGATGTGGGCGTGTCTAAGGTGAGCGCTGGTACAGGTGTGTAGATGTGGGCGTGTCTAAGGTGAGCGCTGGTACAAGTGTGTAGATGTGGGCGTGTCTAAGGTGAGCGCTGGTACAGG
>NC_135224.1:2235332-2255332 GCF_052324685.1 Brachyhypopomus gauderio
GGCAGAGTTCCTCCCCCATGTACAAACCCTCCTCAGATACAGGCGTGCACACCCCCACCGGGACAGGACCAGGCTAAGGTGTGCTCCCGCAGGTAGATCCTGAGGTAGTCCCCAAACCGGCTTTCCACCGCAGGTAGGTGAGCTAGGCATAATTTTTCTCCTAGTCCATCACTTCATAGCTCATTCAATCCTAGCTTCATATTTCTCAATTTCATTTGATTAAAACTGTATATTTTTGTAAAACGCTTTGTAATTCTTATTTAAAGTGCTGTATAAAGCAAAATGCTGCTTCTCCATATTAATGCCGAGGATCTCCAGGGGAATCTGGGTGGAGGTGTTTCATGAGGGTGTGTGAATGACCTGGGCGGCACTTCCCCAACACTCTTCAGATCACCTTCACAACTAGAGAAACGACTGAAACCGACACCACTGTATTTTGTTCCCTGTGTTAGCGACTGACGAATCATATCTGAATGGAGTGATTATGGTTTGGTCAGATGGTGAAATTAATATGCAGGTATGTAGTTTATAGGCTGAAAGCCAGATATGAATGAATAAAGAGACAGACTGAGATGTGAATGAAGAGACATACAGACGGGTAGGCAGACAGATGGACAGACAGACAGATGGACAGATAGACAGCTGTATACCTGCACTTCTGCTCCAGCTCATCCTTCACCTGCATCTCTCCGTGCAGCTGCTCTTCAAGATGATGGAGCCTCTTCTGCAAGTTCTCCAACTAGAAAACCAGCAGGACACACAATTACTACAGTCACACCACACCACCACGTGACAGCCCCTGGTAACACCACGATACCATCCTACAACACCACATGACAGCCCCTGGTAACACCAAGATACCATCCTACAACACCACGTGACAGCCCCTGGTAACACCACCATACCATCTTACAACACCACATGACAGCCCCTGGTAACACCACCATACCATCCTACAACACCACATGACAGCCCCTGGTAACACCACCATACCATCTTACAACACCACGTGACAGCCCCTGGTAACACCACCATACCATCCTACAACACCACGTGACAGCCCCTGGTAACACCACCATACCATCCTACAACACCACGTGACAGCCCCTGGTAGCACCACCATACCATCCTACAACAACACGTGACAGCCCCTGGTAACACCACCATACCATCCTACAACACCACGTGACAGCCCCTGGTAACACCACGATACCATCCTACAACACCACGTGACAGCCCCTGGTAACACCACCATACCATCCTACAACACCACGTGACAGCCCCTGGTAACACCACCATACCATCCTACAACACCACGTGACAGCCCCTGGTAACACCACCATACCATCCTACAACACCACGTGACAGCCCCTGGTAACACCACAATACCATCCTACAACACCACGTGACAGCCCCTGGTAACACCACCATACCATCCTACAACACCACGTGACAGCCCCTGGTAACACCACGATACCATCCTACAACACCACGTGACAGCCCCTGGTAACACCACCATACCATCCTACAACACCACGTGACAGCCCCTGGTAACACCACGATACCATCCTACAACACCACGTGACAGCCCCTGGTAACACCACCATACCATCCTACAACACCACGTGACAGCCCCTGGTAACACCACGATACCATCCTACAACACCACGTGACAGCCCCTGGTAACACCACCATACCATCCCACAACACCACGTGACAGCCCCTGGTGACACGATACCATCCCACAACACCACGTGACAGCCCCTGGTAACACCACGATACCATCCCACAACACCACGTGACAGCCCCTGGTAACACCACCATACCATCCTACAACACCATGTGACAGCCCCTGGTAACACCACCATACCATCCTACAACACCATGTGACAGCCCCTGGTAACACCAAGATACCATCCCACAACACCACGTAACAGCCTCTGGTAACACCACCATACCATCCTACAACACCACGTGACAGTCCCTGGTAACACCACGATACCATCCTACAACACCACATGACAGCTCCTGGTAACACCACCATACCATTAGTGTTGTCAAAAAAATCGATATATCGATACGTATCGATACTGAACATTCTGAAACGGTACAATACTCGTTTCCCTTAAGTATCGATTCTTTTTACATAAAATGCGCTTTCGTTTGACCCACCCAAGCTGCCGTAATGCACAGGACAGTTTGTAATGTTAATATGGCAGCTAAAGCAAACCCAGTGCTGTTGGATTCGAAGCAGATACAGATGGAAAACCGAAGGATATGAACAAGCCCGTTTGCAAGCGGTGCTTTTGGAACATTTCAACGAAGGGCGCTAAAGCCTGGTTGAGTGACCCGGTGGAGGCTTTATACTTTCCGCTTTGCAGTGTTGTCCGAAACTATATGTGGTAGTATAAAAGAAACACCCCTCAAAACAGGGGAATGAACACTTACCTGACGAATTTTAATGCTGCTTTGTGTTTCAGTGTGTTTCAGGTTTGAAAAGTGCTGCAATTTAGGCTAAAGTACTTGAAAATGTTGAAATTGTAACTACACAACAAATGTGTAGTTTCACAACAAATATCTGTCTGACTGGACATTTTTCTTGTATTACATTAACAAATACGAGCCTCTTGTAATTCCAGGATGAAACATGAGAGAACGTGAAGACGTTAATATTGGGCGTTTTGAAAATAAACAACCATTAAATAATGTGATTAAAAGCGCAATATTTCGAATCATTTCGAGTATATGTATAAATATTTAACTTAATTAAGTTTAACGTGCTGGGAAATATTGGTACAAGCGCTTGAATTGAACCCTGCAAACATGACTGTTCATTGCGCTGAAGCGCAGTTACAAAATTCGAGAGGTGCACGACCTCGCGTGCGCCGCGCTTCAGCGCGATGAACAAAGTCATGTTTGCAGGGTTCATACACCTTGTGGAATTCAAACACTTGTATGTCACTTTCAAGGTCCATTTCAATATTTCCCAGCACGAGCAAAGACACTTTGTCAGACGTTCAAAAGACGTCCACTGAAAAGCCAGAATGAAAGTTTTAGCGACGTCTTTTTTAAACGTCTATTACTGCCGTTCAGTTGCAGTTTTTGCACGTCCTGACATCCAATAAAGGTCCTAGTCAGACGTTCAGATAGAAAACTCGTCATAGACGCTCATGTTAAGTTAAAAGGTTAAGGTCCTAGTCACACTGTCAGATTTTGAACCAGTTTTGAACGTCCACCAGACATGCAAAAATGGGTCTGGACTGACCGACGTGATACAGACTTGATTTTAACGTCTTTCTGACGTCGCATGTTTGTTGGGATAAGTTAAATATTTATACATATACTCGAAATTATTCGCTTTTTTTATCACATTATTTAATGGTTGTTTATTTTCAAAATGCCCAATCGTAACGTCTTCACGTTCTCTCATGTTTCATCCTGGAATTACTAGATGCTGGTATTTAACACAAAATAACTGTTCAGTCAGACAGATATTTGTTGTGAAATGAAGTTACAATTTCAAGCATTTTCAAACACAAAGCAACATTCATTTGTTTGTTTATACAAAAAAATTAAAAGGCTTTAAAACGGAAATTAGCACCGTATCTGACTTTGGTATCGAAAATGGTATTGAATTTCAATATTTTTTTAAGTATCGTATCAAAGTTGTAATTCTTAGTATCGTGACAAGCCTACATACCATCCTACAACACCACGTGACAGCCCCCTGGTAACACCACCATACCATCCCACAACAATGAGTCATGCCACAACACCATGAGACAGCACCTACTCTCACAACCCTACTATCTTATTATAAGACAAGACTGAAAACATACGTTATGTACAAGGTTGATGGCATTACTATATGGCTCAATATCTGATGTACTGTGAATGTCTCTGAACATAACTATGAACCTACAGCACTGTGTAAATGTGGTCTATAAAGAAATATCATGACCCACTGACAGCTAGCCACAAAGTTTACAACATTCTATAGCAAGCCCAACGTCATACTAAAATTCAACAGACAAAGTAATAACCTTCTGAATAATCAATCATACACAACACAGACTCTTATCTGGAGTTATTACCAGATTTTGGACACCAGTAACACGTATTAGCTCCCACACTGAGACACCACAGGAAATTCATAACTGGCAGCGTCTTATCACACCACGCTGCAGCCAATAAACTATTAACCACAGACGAGTAAAATCACAAACCACAGCTAAACGCACCCACACCTACATGCACCCAAACACAAGCATCCACAGTGACAAACCAGCAGATTACAGATTTAAAAGATAATTTGGCCCCTCAGAGTCAAGAGTTCTAACCACTAGAGGTGTGTGTGGCATGGCCCAGGGCTTTGTGTAGTGTAGCATGTTTAGCGTGGCCCAGGGCTTGGTGTGTGTGTGTGTGGCATGGCAGAGGGCTTGGAGTGTGTGTAGCACAGCCAAGGGCTTGGCGTGTGTATAGTGTGTTTAGCATGTGTAGTGTGCCCCAGGGCTTGACATGTGTGTAGTGTGTTTAGCGTATGTGCAGCGTGGCCCAGGGCTTGGTGTGTGTATAGTGTGTTTAGCGTGTGTGTTGTGTGCCCCAGGGCTTGGTGTGTGTATAGTGTGTTTAGCGTGTGTGTTGTGTGCCCCAGGGCTTGGTGTGTGTATAGTCTGTTTAGCGTGTATGTTGTGTGCCCCAGGGCTTGGTGTGTTTGTAGTGTGTTTAGCGTGTGTGCAGCGTGCCCCAGGGCTTGGGGTGTGTGTTTAGCGTGTGTTTAGCATGAGTGGTTCCAGGCTCTTACATGGCTCTTGTCTTCTTTAGTGCTGCTGATGTGTTTGTCACACGTCTTCATGCTTGACCCTGGAGGTGACCTGCAGACGACATCATCACCACTCAGTACAGTCCCATAATGCCCGGCTTGGTGTCTCCCCTGTATTTTCATGTTTTTTTTATATTCCTGTACTGAATGTCTGACAGGGCTCCAAGCTTCATGGTATGCTTAGATTATGTCCTAGACTACAAAGCACTTCCATAAGCCTCTCTGGGCACGAGCGTCTGCTCAGTCGTGCGAAGGCGAGTGTGAGCGCGTGTCACTAACTGGTGAGCGCTGTAATAGGTGAACCCAACGAAGGGGAGCTGGTTCCCCACGAAGGCCTTTGGGATGGGGAAGGTCTCCTCTTCTCCTCGCTCCTCCTCAATGTCATCAAAGTTGCTGGTGTCCACGTCGCTACTCAGCTCCGCGACCACGGGGGCAGCAGCTGCAAACGGGGGTCGTTATTACGCACAGAACCAACACACACACACACACACCGACAGCTCAGGCTCCTTACTGTCTGTTACACACAGTGTGATCACGAGGGGGCGTGGCCAGACTAGCCTCTATCTCCCCTTATTCTGACCTCTGACCCCAAGAGTGAACAGAGGTGAGGCAGCCTGGGGAGTGCGTGTTGGGACTGAAGGTGAGGAGGTTCACTCACTCTCCCTGATGTTCACCCAGCTCCACTGGTCGTTCTTGAAGAAAGGGTGTCGTTTGATCTCCTCCACGCCGTTCCGCCCTAACCGCACCTCCCTGGACGCAACACGACCCAGGGAGTCAGTTTCAACACGCCATCATATCAGTACACAGCTCATTCAACACAGTAAACAGTGACAGATGAGAACATGGTTAACCGTTAACAGTTCAACTACACATCATCTTACACCATCTAGTAAACTGCAACAGGACCCATTCAGTAGTTGGTACAAATGTTCAGGTTCCTGTTTAAACACACAGGTGGTGAACGGCGGAAGCACACCAACTCCTACTAGAAGATTTCGTCTTCGGCTGGACCCGTGTTCAGATGCTACTCAGTCTTAGAAGAACCCAGAACCCACAATCTGGAAGCCAGGACCCTTGTGAACGCGGGAGGCTCGTGAGCTGACCTGTCAGTCAGGAAGGCACAAATGAGGTTCTTGGCATCCTTGGAGATGTCGCTGTCGTCGGGGAAGGTGAGAGCATTCTTGTGGTTCATGATCTTGCTGTAGGTGCCCACCAGCGAGTCAGCATAGAATGGCGTGTCACCTGATCACAAGCATTAACCAATCAGCTCAAACTGTTTATCAGTGACCTGCAGCACTGTTTTCTGTAGGAGACTGTAGAGGTCGGAGGGCTGAGGGTTTAAGGGCCTAAATGTGGCACATTACGATTCCACCACAACAAACATTTAATCCTCACAGAAAACACAATATTTTAGGTTCTCCACAACACAGCTGTCAAACAAGCAAAGCAGTACAACATGGACAAATAAAAACGATTTTAAAAAATCAATGAATAAAATGAAAATAAATAAAACCTTGAAAGGGATATTAAAACATCTAAAAGTGTAAATGAGGATTATTGTCCATATCTCTCACGCACGCACGCACGACGGAGGTGAAACTCACCCACTAGCATTTCGTACAGGAAGACCCCCACAGACCACCAGTCGCATTCCCGGCCGTAGTAGCCGTCGCCCCCCTGAGACTTCAGGACCTCTGGAGAGATGTAGTCAGGGGTTCCCACCGCCGTGTCACATCGTACCATACCGTCCTGCAGAGCGGGACGACCAGCAGGGAAAACCCCGAGTGAGGGACAAACTTACCAACTCCAACGACTGATTAGCAAGGACAAGAAACCCGAGGAAGGAAACTTTCATTTTCTGAAACTGAGCTAGGCATCTTGAAAAGAAAAAGAAAAGGTCAGCGCAAAACTACCGTATTTTCTGGACTATAGAGCGCACCTCAATATAAGCCGCACCTACCAATAAAAAAATTTAAAAAAGGGAAAATGTTGTATAAGCCGCACCGGGCTATAAACCCCGTTTAACGATGGGTTTGGTTAACGACGGACCGAAGTGACGACAGACTTTTTAAAATTTCGTGCGGTGCGTGGAGGAGCAGTGGCAGCACAGTTGAGTGTTGTGGAGTGGTGTTGTGGGGTGGTGTTGTGGAGGGGTGTTGTGTATGATAAGCTGAGGCAGCACAGCCTCCACCGTAGCCCATCTCGACAACGCAATCGCTCTTTCTCACGCTGTACGCACACACGAGAACATTGTTAGTTTTTTTCTATACTGTATTTACGATCAACGCGTATCTAAATCTAGGGTCACGCTTAACAACGAAAACTGCTTTACGACGGAATTTTCAGTCTCTAAAAAGTCCATCGTTAAGCGGGCATTGTGCATTTAACTGAACTGATCAGTTTCTGAACGGTGTCTGTAGCATTTCATGTGCGACAGTTTTGGTTTTCAGCCGGTGTTGTGTTGAATTCCGACTCCCCTCGTTTATCCGCGCATAAAGACGCTACAGATTATATTGTCGATTTACGTTTATATGCATAAATAAGAGCTAGAATTTAATTATCCATCACAGCAAACGACATGGCATTATCTATGTCCAAAGCCACACTGGCTCAAGGGTGTTAATTATTTTAAATAAAATACACACTGGCTATACCAAAGTTCACCTTTGACCACAACTTCGCAGTATTACAGTAGTATTATGTCTAAATATCTAGTTAGGACAAAACTAGAGTGCTCAATGAACTAAGTTATAATCACTGTAACTCCCGAATATCATTTGTAGCGTCTTTATGCGCATGCAACCGAGGGGATGTTGGTTTGAAAAAATTTCTCCGTCGTGCCTGCTGCTTGCATGTGCTAAATGAAAATGAGCGCTTTCTTCTTTGATTTACAACTTTGACCTACCACCTGATTCACTTTCTGCTCCGCCCCCTGACGGGTGAAGAAATCTACAGAAAAGCCGCACCTCAGTATAAGCCGCATTGTTCAAATTGTGGGGAAAAAAGTATTGGCTTAGAGTCCGGAAAACACGGTACTAACTGTCCACCACCCCAGTCCCCTGAGAACACCACACCAGTCCCCTGAGAACACCACACCAGTCCCCTGAGAACACCACACCAGTTCCCTGAGAACACCATACCAGTCTCCTGAAGACCACCCCAGTCCCCTGAAGACCACCCCAGTCTCCTGAAGACCACCCTAGTCGCCTGAGAACACCACCACAGTCTCCTGAAGACCACCCCAGTCTCCTGAAGACCACCCTAGTTCCCTGAGAACACCACCCTAGTCCTCTGAAGACCATCTCATACCTTGTTCATCTTCATACAGGTACCGAAGTCTGCCAGCTTCAAGTGGCCCGTTTTGTCCAGCAACATGTTATCAGGTTTCACATCCCTGTAGGGAAAAGGGCACAGAACACACAGCCTCTTTAACACGCCTAACACGCTTACACACGCCCAACACACCGCAATGTAACCACAGCCTGTCACAGCATGACACCAGTGGCAGACACACACTGGGCAGAGTGGTTTCCTCAGGAAGGGTTAAGATGTGAACACGTATGTTTTGATTTCTTGGTATTATTACTGCTAACAAACTACATGGAGATTAGAAATGATAGAAATGATAAACAAGCTGATAATTTATTTGAATCTTTTAACACTTGTGAAATGATTTACATGGACATTTAACACAGTTAAGGCACCCAGATCAGGATCCAGATGAACTGCTACAGTTCTGGGTGGAGAGGGTGGGTGGAGAAGGGGGGGGCAGGTGGGTGGAGAAGAGAGCCCCTTGCGGACCTGTGAATGAAGCCCATGGAGTGAATGCCGTCCAGCGCCAGCACCACCTCGGCCGTGTAGAACCGAGCCCACTTCTCCGGGACGTCATAGTTGCTCATGAGGTTGACCAGGTCTCCGCCCGGCATGTACTCCATCACCATGTAGAGGTAGCGGTCGTCCTGGAACGCGTAGAACAGCTGCCAAGAGCCAGGAGAGAAGATCAGACTCACCAGACAGTCCAGTAACACAACATAAGGGTGTGTGCGTGGGTGAAAGTCTGATGTAAGTGGCTACAAAACTGCTTTAATTAATTCATTTTCTTAATAACACAAACTGATATATTGCGTTCTAATAACTATGAGTCATACAGATGCCCTAGCAGATATTGCTCATGCAGACAGCAGTGCTGCTCAGACTGAAGCCCTACAGCTCTACAACACAGGCTAGCAGTGCTGCTCAGACTGAAGCCCTACAGCTCTACAACACAGGCTGTGTTTAGTCCTACAGCTCTACATCACAGGCTGTGTTTGGTCGTAGAGCTCTACAAAACAGGCTGTGTTTGGTCCTACAGCTCTACAACACAGGCTGTGTTTAGTCCTACAGCTCTACAACACAGGCTGTGTTTAGTCCTACAGCTCTACAGCGCAGGCTGTGTTTAGTCCTACAGCTCTACAGCGCAGGCTGTGTTTAGTCCTACAGCTCTACAGCGCAGGCTGTGTTTAGTCGTAGAGCTCTACATCGCAGGCTGTGTTTAGTCGTAGAGCTCTACAACGCATGCTGTGTTTAGTCGTAGAGCTCTACAACGCAGGCTGTGTTTAGTCCTACAGCTCTACAACGCAGGCTGTGTTTAGTCCTACAGCTCTACAACGCAGGCTGTGTTTAGTCCTACAGCTCTACAACGCAGGCTGTGTTTAGTCCTACAGCTCTACAGCGCAGGGTGTCTTTAGTCCTACAGTTCTACAGCACAGGGTGTGTTTAGTCCTACAGTTCTACAGCACAGGGTGTGTTTAGTCGTAGAGCTCTACAACACAGGCTATGTTTAGTCGTAGAGCTCTACAACACAGGCTGTGTTTAGTCCTACAGCTCTACATCACGGTGTGTTTAATCCTACAGCTCTACAGCACAGGGTGTGTTTAGTCCTACAGCTCTACAGCACAGGGTGTGTTTAGTCGTAGAGCTCTACAGCACAGGGTGTGTTTAGTCGTAGAGCTCTACAGCACAGGGTGTGTTTAGTCGTAGAGCTCTACAGCACAGGGTGTGTTTAGTCGTAGAGCTCTACAGCACAGGGTGTGTTTAGTCGTAGAGCTCTACAGCACAGGGTGTGTTTAGTCGTAGAGCTCTACAGCACAGGGTGTGTTTAGTCGTAGAGCTCTACAACACAGGCTGTGTTTAGTCGTAGAGCTCTACAACACAGGCTGTGTTTAGTCCTACAGCTCTACAACACAGGCTGTGTTTAGTCCTACAGCTCTACAACACAGGCTGTGTTTAGTCCTACAGCTCTACAGCGCAGGCTGTGTTTAGTCCTACAGCTCTACAGCACAGGGTGTGTTTAGTCCTACAGCCAGAGGTGGGACCAAGTCAGTGTTTTGCAAGTCTCAAGTAAGTCCAAGTCTTTATACCTCAAGTCCCGAGTCAAGTCTCAAGCAAAGACACTCAAGTCAAGTCAAGTCTCGAGTCAAGACAGGCAATAGTCAAGTCAAGTCCCAAGTCTGAAACCTTCAATTTCAAGTCCTTTCGAGTCTTTTTTTTTTTTTTTTTTACCAATGTTGCAGGTATATTTTAAATGTAAATAATAGACATGCGTTCTTTTTTAAATCTGTATTCTCCTCAAATCTTGATAAAACATGTGCAACTGAAAACACGAAGTATAAAAAAAAATTAAAATTACACCTCTTTATTGCACAGTTCAATTTGTTAAACTTAGCTGCAAAAATATTCATACTTTAAACTACAATTTTCCAGAAATAAATATTCTGTGAAAAAGTCATAAGTAGAACTCCATGTTCAAATAAAAAGTGCTGATATTTTCACAGTACAATACAAAGAACCATAACAGCATTTTCCCTCTCTTCTCTTATCTGGTTTCTTGGAGAACATGAGTGACACAAGACAAACAAATATAAGAACTGAAGAATTAACAGGAATCTGCAACTTTAGACATTTCAGTAAACTATTCTGCATTGCATTTGCTGGCCAAAAGTCTGTATGTCATTTGTGCACGATGAATGATGTCCCCATAGCTGAAAACTCGCTCCACTTTTGTCAATATATTTTTTTCTCGACGTAGATGTCTTCAAATACACAATCCATGCTGAGATAGAACTGGATATTATGATGGTGACAGAGAGAGGCTCTCTTCCCCGAGTTCAGATACAGAACCCAGGGTTGCCAACTCTCACGCATTGAGCGTGAGACACACGCATTTGACCGTCTTCACACGCTCTCACGCCACACATCCGATTTCTCACGCCGGAAAAAATCTAGTTTATTTACCTCTGATCTAGGGGTGGGCGATATGGGAAAAAAATAGTATCACGATTTTTTTCATAAAATCACGATTTCGATTTTTTATCACGATCTTCCATCCAAAAAAAAACAAAAAAAAATTGGGGCTACAAAGCTTTTTTTTAAATGCAGATTTCAATGAATGATATTGCAATTTTCCATGTGCAAACATTGTAAACAAAAAATGTAAACAACACACGTGACACTGTGTCACGTAGGGCTACGCCCCCCTCTCCTAGCTGTCACTCCGGTTTCCCTGTTCCTCGTCTGTTGTTCCCTGCTCCTTGAGCCCGCCTTGTTGTGTGTTTCTATGGTTTCCCCACGTCTGCCACGCGCTTGTCGTTATTGTCTTCACCTGTTTCCATAGTTGCCAGGTTTGCGGTTTTCACGCCAAATTGGGCTTGTTTGAAAATCCAGCCGCGGGTAAAAATTCTGGGGTCGCGGGATGCGGTTCTTTGGGCTACTTTGTGCGGGATATTTTTGTAGGACCTGGCAACCCTGCCTGTTTCTAGTCTAGTTAAATGTATTTATAGTCCCCGTGTCTCCCATGTCGGTATCGGTTATTTTGTGCTACTTACCTGTTTATTCTCTTGCCTCGTTCGTGCTCTAGTAGATTTAACTGTTTCTGTTTCGTCTTCGTCGTAAGTACGTTCAGCCTAGTCTTTGTTTCCCGTGCCTTTTGTTCTTTGTGCCACCATGCCCGTTTATATTTCATGTTCGGACTGCCTACCTGTTATGTGTCCGCCTCCCTGCTCTGCGTCATGCAGTTCCTTACACTGTTAAAGTGCACTATTGCACTAAATATTTCCCAGCACTTTAAACTTCAAGTTAAATATTTATACATATAGTCGAAATGATTCGATATAATTCGCTTTTTTATCACATTATTTAATGGTGGTTTATTTTCAAAACGCCCAATCTTAACGTCTTCACGTTCTGTCATGTTTCGTCCTGGAATTACAAGAGGCTCGTATTTGTTAACGTAATACAAGAGACTGTTCAGTCAGACAGATATTTGATGTGAAACGAAGTAGTTACAATTTCAAGCATTTCAAGTAGGCTACTTAGCCTAAATTCCAGCACTTTTCAAACCTGAAACACAAAGCAACATTAAAATTCGTCAAGTAAATGTTCCTTCCCGTTTTTGAGGGATGTTTCTTTATACTACTACATATCGTTCGCGCGAGGTGTGGCGGAGTCGCGCGCTATGGTCACTTGTGAGACGGCTGCCCGGAATGTTTCACTTTCGGCATATTACTTGGGATGTCTACGTCTCAAGTGATTGAATAAATTTGTTGTACTGGCATCGGATGTTTTCACGTGTCTTTGCACACTTTACATATCGCTGTAGTTTGGTTTTGGTCAGTGGAAGAAAATCCGAATCAATTTCAGATTACAGAGGTGGATTTCCTCTTCATTACCAGCTCCTCGGTTTGGCTTTCAGCCGTCGTTGTTTTTATTTTTACAAACACAACATGGAGGCGTGGAAGACGCACAGTTCGCTGTGATTGGTCAGTCTGACCCTACGTCTGACGCATCGGTGGGAACCAGCATAAAAGAGTCATTGCGCTAATTGGCAAAGGCGATCTATACGATTTCTCTAATTTGGTAGATCGCCTGCGATTCTCCACTCGTTATCGCCATTCACGATTTTATATCGTCATATCGTGCACCGCTACTCTGATCCACATCTATGATTCAATGAGTTACTAGTTCGCTCTGGCACCAACCACTGGCGATCGATCGATCACGATATAATACTTAATTTGTGTCCATTTTACACCCCGCCCGGTAAAAATTTACGTTCGCCAACCCCCCATTTGATTGGTTGTGCTGCAGCTCATGCACACACACGCGTACAGAGTGTGGAAAAGCAGAGGACTGGTCTGCGTCAGAAGGACGGAAATGAAATTAATGGGGCGCACTTTATAAATATTAATATGCGTTTTAAAAATTAGATTTGGGGTAAAAAAAATCAAGTCTTTGCAAGTAAACAGGTTCAAGTCCAATTCAAGTCCCAAGTTATTGGTGTAAAAGTCCAAGTCAAGTCTAAGTCTCTGAATATTTTTTCAAGTCAAGTCTAAAGTCTTAATATTAATGACTCGAGTCTGACTCGAGTCCAAGTCATGTGACTCGAGTCCCCACCTCTGCCTACAGCTCTACAGCACAGGGTGTGTTTAGTCGTAGAGCTCTACAACACAGGCTGTGTTTAGTCGTAGAGCTCTACAACACAGGCTGTGTTTAGTCGTAGAGTTCTACAACACAGGCTGTGTTTAATCCTACAGCTCTACAGCACAGGGTGTTTAATCCTACAGCTCTACAGCACAGGGTGTGTTTAGTCCTACAGCTCTACAGCACAGGGTGTGTTTAGTCGTAGAGCTCTACAGCACAGGGTGTGTTTAGTCGTAGAGCTCTACATCACAGGCTGTGTTTAGTCGTAGAGCTCTACATCACAGGCTGTGTTTAGTCGTAGAGCTCTACAACACAGGCTGTGTTTAGTCCTACAGCTCTACAACACAGGCTGTGTTTAGTCCTACAGCTCTACAACACAGGCTGTGTTTAGTCCTACAGCTCTACAACGCAGGCTGTGTTTAGTCCTACAGCTCTACAACGCAGGCTGTGTTTAGTCCTACAGCTCTACAACGCAGGCTGTGTTTAGTCCTACAGCTCTACAACGCAGGCTGTGTTTAGTCCTACAGCTCTACAGCGCAGGCTGTGTTTAGTCCTACAGCTCTACAGCACAGGGTGTGTTTAGTCCTACAGCTCTACAGCACAGGGTGTGTTTAGTCCTACAGTTCTACAGCACAGGCTGTGTTTAGTCCTACAGCTCTACAACACAGGCTGTGTTTAGTCCTACAGCTCTACAAAACAGGCTGTGTTTAGTCCTACAGCTCTACATCACGGTGTTTAATCCTACAGCTCTACAGCACAGGGTGTGTTTAGTCCTACAGCTCTACAGCACAGGGTGTGTTTAGTCGTAGAGCTCTACAACACAGGCTGTGTTTAGTCGTAGAGCTCTACAACACAGGCTGTGTTTAGTCGTAGAGCTCTACAACACAGGCTGTGTTTAGTCGTAGAGCTCTACAACACAGGCTGGGTTTAGTCCTACAGCTCTACAACACAGGCTGGGTTTAGTCCTACAGCTCTACAACACAGGCTGGGTTTAGTCCTACAGCTCTACAACACAGGCTGTGTTTAGTCCTACAGCTCTACATCACAGCTCATAAGGAAGCAGCAGTGCAGCTGCCCTCCTGGTCTGTAGATGGCGCTGCTGTACCTGCACCACCCATGCACTGTCAGCGAACGCCATGATATCCCTCTCCTCCCAGAAGAAAGCAGAGTCCGACCGTTTGATCATCTCAAACTTGCTGAGAAGCTTCATGGCGAAGACTTTTCTGGTGGCTTTATGTCTGACCTGCAAACAGGAAGAGGGCGGGGTTAAGGGCAGGTTTGAGGGTGAGGTGAGGTTAAGGGTGGAGTTGAGGGCGGGGTTAAGGCGGAGTGTTGCTCAGAGCCAGCACTTAGCACTGGGCTGATGTGGTACAACACAGTCATGTTGGCACTGGCTAACGAAAGCCTGCTATGATGGTGCCGCTACAGAGGGTGTTTTTGGTGTCATTTCTTTGGTAATTTCCCTGTGAGTCCCAACTCAACATCCCTAAGGTCATCAGCCCAGGGGGACGTGGTCAGCCCCAGGGGGATGTGGTCAGCCCCAGGGGGACGTGGTCAGCCCCAGGGGGACGTGGTCAGCCCTGTTTCTACTGCGCCCAAACAGAATGACGTTAAGTCCAGTCAGCACTCTTACCAGCTGCACCTCTCCAAACGCTCCTCTCCCGATGACCTTCACCACCTCGTAGTCTTCCGCCTTCATCCGCAAGCTCCGGATCTTACTGACCGTGTCCTTGTCTGGGGGAACACAAACGTGGCACTTAACACACACACACTGCTAAATCCTTCCAAACGAGCTCCAGACAGCAGAGACAGACAGAACTGAGACAGTGTTGGCCGTGCTGTTGAGAATAAGAGGTGAACTAAGGGGGCGTGTATGTGCAGTATTGGAAATGGGTGTCTGGTAGCACGAGTGTGGACAGCGTGACACGCCCCCCCGTGGGCAACAGGACACGCCCCCCCCCCCGTGGGTTGATGGAGTAGTTGCTGGAGCAGGTGTTGGTTCATCATCCGTTATTCTGTGGTGATATGACTGCACCACTCTTAGATGAGAAAGCATTCATGACTCACCATAATAAGGTCAGACCAACTATGGCAAAAATAACCCACCCAAAGAAATAAATGCCCCTGCTGCTGTAAGAACCTTCACACACTTTAAACGGTTCACACATAGACCTCCAAACCCTAGCTTACGAATCACGAAAGCGTCCAAGGATGTGGGAGGAGCCTGGACAGAGGCGTTCAGGTGTTTTTATACGTCAGAAGGACGAGGCCAGCAGCACGCAGCTCTTAGCCACGCGTGTGTGACACAGCAACACACAATGACAGTGAGTCATTAGGAAACACTAAAGCTGCTCACGCACCTGCAAAGAGCTCTGAGCCACTAGCACATCACAACGGTCAAACTTAACCGAGGGAGAGAGAGAGAGAGAGAGAGGGAGAGAGAGAGAGGTGCAGCAGAGTGGAGGAGAGTGAAGAGCATACAGGGGTGTGAGATCCCTCAAACACCACAGCTCCTCACCAGCCCTCCCACTACCCCCAGTTACTGTCCCAGTTACTGCAGGCTCTCCAACACCTCTACCCCCCCACCCCCAACACCAGTCATGTCACTAACGCCTTACTCTAATCTTACCACTTTTTTCAGTAACGAGTAGGGGTGTCACGAGACGGAACTCAGCGAGATTTCTAGTCGCGTAAAAAATCTCACACAGGATTTGTGATCCAGCAAGCAGTCAGAATGACGTCGGAAAATACAGGTATTACTATTGAAGATGCCCCCGCCACTTTCAAATCGTTTGTTTGGCAGCATTTTGGGTACCCGGCGGAAATGATAAATGGCAAGAGAGTGACTGATAAGACACGGACCATATGCAAACATTGTATGAAAATAATGCCGTACACCGCGACTAATACGAGCAGGATACAGAGACATTTACAGCAGCACCACAGCTCAGTACTCAGATCAACACCTCTCACTTGAACAGAGGTAGCAGGGACGGAAAGACGCTTTGGCAAGTTGGAGACAGCAGGATATCAGGAGCAGTGTGGGGATGCTAATATTCTTAAAAATGAACATGGCAGTGTAGTTGCAGCAAATTCAGTGACATACTTGGTCAGGCTCTGTTTGCACTATTTGCACTCTGTATTGACAGAGAAGAACTTTTTGTTTTGCACATAATATTGTTTGCACTTGAAAAAAGGAGAAATATTTAATTTTATTTATCTTATTTTAACTTTTATAAAATTTTATTTTAATTTCAATTTGTAGAAGAAGTTTATTAAAAGTTCATGCTTACATCATGCATGTTAAAAGTTATAATAAAACATTTCAAAATACATGTGCAACTCGGTTAAATAAAAGTCTGTTGTCCAGCCATATAATTAGTCTCGTCTCGTTCTCGTGAACCCAATATCGTGTCTCGTCTTGTGAGCTGAGTGTATCATCACACCACTAGTAACGAGTAATATAACGCGCTACTATTTCCAGTCCAGTAATCAGATTAAAGTTACTAATCCAAGTAACTGTGCGTTACTATTTTTATTATCCCTAGTAAAAATATATATTTCATCTTTCTTCTGGCTCATTTCTACTTTTGCATCTGACCGTAGCGCTCGACTCCGCACGCTGCGCGCGACCCTGTGAGAGCGCGAGCACATTCACCTCTTTCTGTGCAGTGACGTAACGATATGTGTTAGTGTAAAGAAACACCCCTCAAAAACAGGGAAAAGATCATTTACCTGAAGAATTTTAATGTTGCATTGTGTTCCAGGTTTGTGTGTGTGATTGCTTGTCTGAGACTTACCAACTGAGACTTGTCTGAGTACCTGTGTTAAAATTGTAAAGCGCCTTGGGTATCCTGAAAGGGGCTATATAAATTGAACATTCATTCATTCATTCAGGTTTGAAAAGTGCTGGAATTTTGGCTAAAATGCTTGAAATTGTAATTTCGTTTCACAACAATTAGCTGTCTGACTGAACAGTTCGCTTCTATTACGTTTACAAATACATTTACAAATAATACCGCGCAGCTACACAAACGTAATGTCAGGAGATACATTATTTAAATGTCAGGAGTAGTGTTGCACGGTATACCGATACTAGAGTAGTATCGCGATACTTCGTCATTAAAAACGGTACTATACCCAGTTTGCTTAGTATCGGTGCTATAGGACTAAGTGCGTTTTTTTTTTTTTTTTTAAGAGCAGTATTTCCAAAGAGTGCCACATGGGGGCAGTGTGCGCGTACAGCAGTGCAGCACTTGCCTCCTCTCTGCAGAATAAGAAGAAACGGTGTACGATGGCTGATAATACAAGCAATATTACGGACCGTCCTCAGCTTGTTGAAAAACTACACGCACGAAGCGAAATATGGAATTATTTGCATACATTTCAGACAGTCATGGCAACCCCGTGGACACATCAAAACCGGTCTGCAAACGGTGCTTTAAAGCTGTACCAACCAAAGGAGCCAATCGATTCTTTTTACATAAAATGCGCTTTGGTTTGACCCACCCAAGGTGCCGTAAGGCACAGAACAGTTGGTAATGCTGAAATGGCAGCTAAAACAAACGCAGTGTGTTCGCAGCTCGTCTTAATTAAACAAGGAAAGCAGCAGAAGTGCTGTGTGGAAATACTTTGGATTCGAAGCAGATACAGATGGAAAACCGAAGGACATGAACAAGCCAGTTTGCAGGCGGTACTTTCAGAACATTTCAATGAAGGGCGCTAAAGCCTGGTTTATACTTGACGCGCCGCGAGCAGCGCGAGGGTCCGCGCGGAGAAAATGATGTAATCGCGGTAGCCTCGTGCGCTGTCAATTCGCGAGGTCGTGCACCTCTAGAATTTTGTAACTTAGCGTGCCGCAGCACAATGAACAGTCATGTTTGTAGGGTTCATACACCAACAAGGTGGAATTAAAGCACTTGTACATCACTTTCAAGTTCCATTTCAATATTTCCCAGCACGTTAAACTTTAGTTAAATATTTATACATATACTCGAAATTATTCACTTTTTTATCACATTATTTAATGGTTGTTTATTTTAAAAACGCCCAATTTTAACGTCTTCACGTTCTCTCATGTTTCGTCCTGGAATTACAAGAGGCTCGTATTTGTTAACGTAATACAAGAGAACGGTTCAGTCAGACAGCTATTTGTTTCAAGCATTTTCAAGCACGCGGACAAGGTGTGCGGACTCGCGCGCTACGGTCACTCGCGAAAGTTTAAACCTAGCTTAACACAACGAATCTGGCCAAACACCTGAAGGCACGCATATTTGTACAAAACATTCCAAGAGGTTGGTGATTATTCCCATTTCTAGTATTATAGCATACAAAATTATGTGTCCGATTATGGTATCCTAGCAAATGTCATATTCTTGGTTTAAGAGCCGTAAGTGCGACAGCATACAGGGAGAAAAAAAGAGTGATCGTACTACAATGGATCAATCATCTATGAATACTGAACTCTAATACTGAGGTTTTAGTTACTTAAAGAGTTAAAGTTGTTTAAAGTATACTTAAAATACACTTTTTGCACTAGCCTTTTTTAACTTCTAAATGTGAATTCCAGAGTGCACTACTATTATTTATGTTAATTTATATAAATGTGCAATTATTTATTTTTCTGTTTTAATGTGGTAGGGACTACACCTTTTATTTATTTGACATTTGTGAAACAAAATACAATATTCATTTGTTTGTTTATAAAAAATAAATAAAAAGCCTTTAAAACGGAAATGAGCACAGTATCTGACTTTGGTATCGAAAATCGTATCGAATTTCAATACTTTTTAAAGTATCGTATCGAAGTTGTAATTCTTAGTATCGTGTCTAATCAGGAGATACATTGTTACTGTTAAACAATGACACTAGTCAGGAGATACATTATTACTGTTAAAAATGCACTTCCAATAAAGTGAGTATTGGAAAAATTAGTAGTTACATTCAGCAGCAAAATTAAAGTAACTTGTAATCGAACATAGTTACTTTTAAAATCAAGTAATCCGTAACATAGTTACTTTTTAAAGGAGTAATCAGCAATCGGATTACTTTTTCACGGTAGCTAAGCCACCACACCCCCCCCCCCCTCTTAATGACCTCTAAAGGACTGTAGCACGGGATTACGGCCACATACAGTCTTCACAACAAACAGCAGAACCGCATCGGTACCGTCAACAAACATCAGAACAGAACTACTCACATCGGTCCTGTCAACAAACACCAGAACAGAACTACTCACATCGGTCCAGTCAACAAACACCAGAACAGAACTACTCACATCGGTCCAGTCAACAAACATCAGAACAGAACTACTCACATCGGTCGAGTCAACAAACACCAGAACAGAACTACTCACATCGGTCGAGTCAACAAACACCAGAACAGAACTACTCACATCGGTCCTGTCAACAAACACCAGAACAGAACTACTCACATCGGTCCAGTCAACAAACACCAGAACAGAACTACTCACATCGGTCCAGTCAACAAACATCAGAACAGAACTACTCA
Source organism: Brachyhypopomus gauderio (assembly GCF_052324685.1). Lineage (NCBI taxonomy): Eukaryota > Metazoa > Chordata > Actinopteri > Gymnotiformes > Hypopomidae > Brachyhypopomus > Brachyhypopomus gauderio. The sequence continues at coordinate 2,255,122 of NC_135224.1, forward strand.
CATCGGTCCAGTGAACAAACACCAGAACAGAACTACTCACATCGGTCCTGTGAACTAACACCAGAACAGAACTACTCACATCGGTCCTGTCAACAAACACCAGAACAGAACTACTCACATCGGTTCAGTGAACTAACACCAGAACAGAACTACTCACATTGGTCCAGTGAACAAACACCAGAACAGAACTACTCACATCGGTCCAGTGAAC
>NC_135224.1:2257832-2295332 GCF_052324685.1 Brachyhypopomus gauderio
AGAGAGCCCATCACCCCCCCAGCTGCGCTCAATCTGAGCCAATACACACGCAGGGTCTTTCTCTCACACACACACACACACACAGTGAGAGGGTGGCATGTCTCCTCAATCACATCCACCTCACACTGTTGTTCCCAGCTGAACCTCCAGGGGGCGTCACAGCAGACTGTTGGAGACAAAGTGCTCCATTGTTGTGTCGCTGTGAGATTGTGGCCTCACGCTGCTGACGTGGGACCTGCTGGGTTACACACACACACACACACACACACACACAGAAGTGGCCCGGGCCATCAAAGCCTGCACTGTTAGGAATCCATCAGCGCACACACGGCTCAGAAACAGGGGCAGCTGAAGTGGCTAGGAGCCTCAGCCCTACAGGACCCCACCACGCCCTCCCTCAGCCCTACAGGACCTCAACACGCCCTCCCTCAGCCCTACAGGACCCCACCACGCCCTCCCTCAGCCCTACAGGACCTCAACACGCCCTCCCTCAGCCCTACAGGACCTCACCACGCCCTCCCTCAGCCCTACAGGACCTCACCACGCCCTCCCTCAGCCCTACAGGACCTCAACATGCCCTCCCTCAGCCCTACAGGACCCCACCACGCCCTCCCTCAGCCCTACAGGACCTCAACACGCCCTCCCTCAGCCCTACAGGACCTCAACACGCCCTCCCTCAGCCCTACAGGACCTCAACACGCCCTCCATCAGCCCTACAGGACCCCACCACGCCCTCCCTCAGCCCTACAGGACCCCAACACGCCCTCCCTCAGCCCTACAGGACCCCACCACGCCCTCCCTCAGCCCTACAGGACCTCAACACGCCCTCCCTCAGCCCTACAGGACCTCACCACGCTCCCTCAGCCCTACAGGACCCTACCACGCCCTCCCTCAGCCCTACAGGACCCCACCACGCCCTCCCTCAGCCCTACAGGACCTCAACATGCCCTCCCTCAGCCCTACAGGACCTCAACACGCCCTCCCTCAGCCCTACAGGACCTCAACACGCCATGCTTGGAGGCTCATCTGCATATTACAGCCTTCTGTGAGATGTGTTGTGAAGGCTGATACTGAGAGTCTCAGTGTCCCTTCACTCCTGCCCACACAGGAGGACTCGCAGTACAGACTCCTCCGCTCCAAACACTCGCAGTACAGACTCCTCCGCTCCAAACACTCGCAGTACAGACTCCTCCGCTCCAAACACTCGCAGTACAGACACCTCCGCTCCAAACACTCGCAGTACAGACACCTCCGCTCCAAACACTCGCAGTACAGACACCTCCCCTCCAAACACTCGCAGTACAGACTCCCCTCCAAACACTCGCAGTACAGACTCGGCTCCAAACACTCGCAGTACAGACTCGGCTCCAAACACTCGCAGTACAGACTCCCCTCCAAACACTCGCAGTACAGACTCCTCCGCTCCAAACACTCGCAGTACAGACTCCGCTCCAAACACTCGCAGTACAGACTGAGCTTCACGTTATACAAATGAATTGTCCCACGATGGCACCACGATTTGGCCTCATTAAGTAACAGAACCCAAAATAACACACACTCACACACACCCCCACACTCCCCGTCACTCACACACACTAGTGCTCACAGGTCCAGACCAATTAAGGACACACAGTTCCTAGCGTCAGTGAGGCGTGTGACCAGGTCAACACCGCGACCTTAATCAGTGCCACTGCTGTGAGGAGCGGACCCGACACCACAGCAACATGCCAGAGCAGATAAGGCCCTGTGGAGCACGGTAGCAGTGCATGCTGGGATACGAAGGGGGCTGATCCTGCTCTCTGCCATGCAGACGGACCACAGACCTGCTCAACATGACACGATGTTCGAATGTTCGCGTGAGACGCCACCAACGACGGTTCGCGTGAGACACCTCACTTCGCGTGAGCCTCACCACTACGGATGCTTTGGGGTGAAAACATCCCAACAAACACTGAAATCAAAACTGAATTTAAGTGTCAGTGGTGAGAGAAATCCACGGCTGCACACACTCCCACGATGCTGGTGTATGTGTTGTGGTCAGGACTCTGGGGCAGGACACACATGACGCTGGTGTATGTGGTGTGGTCAGGACTGTGGGGCAGGACAGCTGCCCTCACGCAGGGCAGAACACGGGCTGCTTCTACTCACCAGGAGATCCCAACACTCCTCTTAAATCTGCTGGACTTTCCTCTACATCAGCTCTGCCATGCCCACAGAAAATGGCAGAGTAATCTCAACACAGCCGTGTGTACTGGAGCAAAGCAGACGCATGAACAGATCCAGGTTACCTAACAGACAGGCTGTGAAGGGATCGAGTGGTAATGGGATTCACCCTCAGGCTGTGAAGGGAGCGAGTGGTAATGGGATTCACCCTCAGGCTGTGAAGGGAGTGAGTGGTAATGGGATTCACCCTCAGGCAGTGAGGCATCTTCAGGCTCCATTCACACACCCACTGGTTCCATTCACAACACAAGCCCTGTCTGAATCTTGTCTCTCACACTGATACTGCGCTCAACTGCCTTCAAACTGAACAGGGAAAAAAATAAAAGTTTTTATTGAAGCACAAATGATCAGAAACCAATGCTGAAACATCCAGTAAGCAGACAAACACGTGTCCGTCCTGTCCAGCCAGTGTAGCAGTTATAAATGTGCTCTTACCAGCAACACCCAACAGTGACTCAAGAGTCTGAGAGGAAACCACCTCCTAATTTGAAGAGAAGAGTCCACAGGACGGTGCCGATTCGGTGCACACACCAACAGCAGCATCATCAGTGTGGGAGGAGCTTCACAGCCATTTCAAACATGGCCACACATGTCAACTAGGGTTGCAGCGGTAACCGGTTTCACGGTATACCACGGTATTAAAATGCACGGTTATCATACCGTGTGCGTTTGCTTATTACCGGTAAAAAGCAAGCCAGCGGAGAAACTGACCCGCGCATGCGCAACTCCGCTCCGGTTCAGCTACTAAGCACACAGCAGTGAGAATGGCAGAAAGTGCATTAGACTTAACAAATTTTTTAACAAAAAAAAAAGCTTAACTAAAATCAGCGGCGAAAATGACGTAATTGCGGTGGCTCCGCCGGTGAGCGCGGGTCTCGCGCGCTGTCGATTCGCGAGGTCGTGCACGTCTCGAATTTTGTAACTTTGCGCGCGTCGCGCCTCAGCGCAATGAACAAAGTCATGTTTGCAGGGTTCATACACCTTTATAAGGTGGAATTAAAGCACTTGTACGTAACTTTAAAGGTCCGTTTCAATATTTCCCAGCACCTTAAACTTAATTAAGTTAAATATTTATACATATACTCAAAATAATTCGCTTTTTATTAAATTATTTAATGGTTGTTTATTTTCAAAACGCCCAGTCTTAACGTCTTCACGTTCTCTCGTGTTTCGTCCTGGAATTACAAGAGGCTCGTATTTGTTAACGTAATACAAAAGAACTGTGCCGAGTCGCGCGCTACGGTCACTAGTGAAAGTGTAAATCCATAGATTTTTAAGGTCCTTGCTTTCACTGGATGTGAAAGATGCCATTAATTTACATGCGTTCATTTTCAAAATTTTACGTGCCTGTTTTTCATATGTTAAAACCAGACTCGGTGTGAAAGCCTTAAAATAGAAATCTCTATTGTGAGGGTCATGTCAGAAATAAATCCTCTCTTTCTGCAGTATCTGGTTATATTCTAACTTGGCAGTACAACGGACGTTTACAACAGTTGTTGATCAGACACTGACCCAGGTTGAGTTTATCAGATATTAAATAATTTAAACTTAAATAATTGTACTGAAATCCATGATTTAGGTTTATCTAATTTTGCAGTATTTATTTAAACATGTGTACAGCTTATTTTTTTAAAGGAGACATTTTGTATACAATAGTTCCAGGTTTCTACAATAAATAGTTAATTGAACAAAAAAAACTTGTAATTTCTTTACGGGTCAGTGTATCTTTTAATAATATACAAACTAACTGTGATACCGTGATAACCGTGATACCGCGGTATTTTCTGAGACGGTTATCATACCGTGAAAATCTCATACCGTTGCAACCCTAATGTCAACAGGGTCAGTGTGCCTCCATGACCAGTGTCACATCAGGACCCTGATTAAACCAGTCCAGGACCCTGATTAAACCAGTCCAGGACCCTGATTAAACCAGTCCAGGACCCTGATTAAACCAGTCCAGGACCCTGATTAAACCAGTCCAGGACCCTGATTACAACAGTTCAGGACCCTGATTACAACAGTTCAGGACCCTGATTACAACAGTTCAGGACCCTGATTAAACCAGTCCAGGACCCTGATTAAACCAGTCCAGGACCCTGATTAAACCAGTTCAGGACCCTGATTAAACCAGTTCGGGACCCTGATTAAACCAGTCCAGGACCCTGATTAAACCAGTCCAGGACCCTGATTAAACCAGTCCAGGAGGAGATACAAGACTCTGCTACAGCTCCCCCTCCACCCTGGAGTGGCTACAGCTGTTCCCTCCATCATGTTTTCCTCCTCTCTGGCCATTTCATCACACTCTCTTCTTCAGGGTCCTTCAAGTTGGAGTCTTTGCTAAATACACATCTATAAGTTCCAAAAGAGTGATGAATGTACACACACACACACACACACACACACACACACACACACACACACACACACACTCACACACACACACACACACACACACACACACACACACACACACACACACACACACACACACACACACACACACTCACATACACTCACACACAACCCAACAGCCCTCTCTGTGAATGCCAGACAAGAGGTTATTTGATTAGTGTGGAATGTTAGTAAGAGGTGGGTGTGGTGAGCAGGGTGGTAATGTTGGCCTTTATTCAACGCCCTGCACACACGTCTGAGGAAGTCAGACAGTGGTGCTGTGTGACCCAGCCGGGCCGAGTCACCCCCATCAAGCCCCACCCAGCAGCACTCCGTTCAGCACCGGAGGAGACAGGAAGGTGGTTACGGCTGGCAGGTCTGCAGGAACATTAGTGCAGGTCTCTCCAGTGGAGGAGAAACAGCCCAGCAGGCTCAGAGCTGAGCAGACCGGGGGTGCGGCACACGTGAAACACCGGGCCTGACCCAGAACACCTCACTGTGATCCCCACACGTCAGGAAACACGCGCGTGAGAAAATGATACAGCTAAATCCCACAAAACAACATTTAGATATACATCAAGGAGCAGAATATTCAATTATACATTTATTAACCAGCAAACAAACACATGAGTCATAGAGATTTTTGAATTTCAGGGACAGAATTGTTTACAATATCCAGACCATATTTAATGTGTGAGGAGGCTCGTCATCAGCTGAAGAGGACAGGACAGGACAGCCCAACCTGTCCAAGGACAGGACAGCCCAACCTGTCCAAGGACAGGACAGCCCAACTTGTCCAAGGACAGGACAGCCCAACTGGAGAATCTAATGTCACCCTGGACCAGTGAAAATAAGACTGAACATAAACTTGCTAATCTAAAAGTTTCGTGAGATGACTCAGGGGCCAGTGTGTTTGTAACAGACGTCTTCTCTTCCCTGCCTTCGTCAAAACGAAGAACGCTGGCTTCAGTATCATCATCATCATCGCATATGTAAATATAAATCACCATCATCATCTACACACTACATTTGAAAATTGTGTTTCACAAAGTAAAAAAATAAAACTTTATCGTACTTATGTTGTAAGAAGTCTGTTATTACAAATGTTCCATCACGCATGATTTTAACGGTTATATATGTATATTCTGAAAGCATAGATGAATTTAGTGTGCCAAGACACCTAGACAGGTGTGGAGCTGCAGGAAGCAAATTCAGTGTTCATAAGTATATCTGAAACACCAGAATACACTATACTGCAAGACTTAAGATTCTAAACATGTATCTCTCTCTCTCTCTCTCTCTCTCTCTCTCTCTCTCTCTCACACACATACACACCATCCTCTCTGTATCCTTCATAGCTAATATATAACAACTAAATTGGCAACAAAATGAATATTGATTTATCAGCGTAATTAATTTGGGGGTAGCAGCACCCCCTGCTGGACACTGAGGGAACCTCCCAGCGTCAAGACTTCCCTCTCCACAAGTTTTTTACTGCACAATTACTACGTTTAAATATGTGTGGTTTACTGAACAAATAACACATATTTGTTTAAATGTGGCTTTACACAGGAATAAACAACAACAATGAGAACATGAAGAGCTGAGACTCTGAGCAAACTGCCTGACTGGAAATCAGAAGAGCGTCAAACACATTTAGATCCTCAAGGACGTGTAGAAGCTCCAACCACAACAACACTCACAACCAGGGAGCGCAAGAGAGACACCATCACTTCCTCTTGTGTGGGGGTCCTGGGGCAGGCAGACCGGCCCAACACCAGCGCCAGGCCCAACACCAGCGCCAGACCCAACACGGGCCCCAACACCAGCGCCAGACCCAACACGGGCCCCAACACCAGGGCCGGACCCAACACGGGCCCCAACACCAGGGCCGGACCCAACACGGGCCCCAACACCAGGGCCGGACCCAACACGGGCCCCAACACCAGGGCCGGACCCAACACGGGCCCCAACACCAGGGCCGGACCCAACACGGGCCCCAACACCAGGGCCGGACCCAACACGGGCCCCAACATCAGGGCCGGACCCAACACGGGCCCCAACATCAGGGCCGGACCCAACACCAGGGCCGGACCAAACACCGGCCCCAACACCAGGGCCAGACCAAACACCGGCCCCAACACCAGGGCCAGACCAAACACCGGCCCCAACACCAGGGTTTGTCCCAACATGGCAGAGCCCAGCGAGGCAGAGCCCGAGTCTCATATGAATAAGCCAGTGCGAGCCCCCTCCTCTACACTCAGGGAGAACACACGGCTTATTCAGACACTGTCCAGAGATGCAAAGCCCCTTCTGAATTATAATTACACCACAGTTTCTACTTGGAGGGAACATTCCTGATACAAATGCACTTTAAAAGGATCCTTCAAAGATTCTGACATTTGGCCATATGTTGTGCATTTTAACCGTCTCACGTCAACCAGCCAATAGTCTACATTACAGATAAAGGCAAAAGTAGGTAAAATAAAGGTTATGAGAGCTCATATCAAGAAACATACATGCGAATGTTTAACGGAAATATAAAGGGGACAAACACACATAACCGACAACTGCCTGTTTTTTCTTACTGGTCGTCATCAGTCTTGACGTTTGTACTGTTTTCTGGTCTAAGATCAGTTGACCAAAACTGATATTGTGGTGGTTTACAAAAAATCCCAGGTCTGAAAAAGGGAACAAACACTTATCCAGAAGACCAGTACAGCGATGTGTGTGTGTGCTGGAGAAGAGTAGCACACAATACGGGACTTATGTAGCTCAAACTCCCAGAGGAGCAGAATTACAAGAGATGGAATGAACATAAGTCAGAGTCACTGCTGAAATACGGCCAAGACACACACACACACACACACACACACACACACACACACACACACACACACACACACCCGTGATTGAAGGCAGTTAGACACCTGCGGCCATGATCTCCCACGCTGGATAACTGGGTGAAATAACGTCGTATTAGCACAGAGAAGTTGTTAGTAAACAGTTTGAGGAAGGCTCATGTGTGTGTGAACTCCAGGACTTGAGGTCCATCCCACCACAACCCCACCAGACCAAACGATCTTCTCAATCAAGGGTGACAGGAGAAAACGTGTCCGGGGCCAAACACGTTAGATCAGCAGCCAGGAACAAGTGTTGAAGTCAAACGTCTTCCTTCATACCTACTCAGATCAACCAACACCAGCAGTTAACAAACCCACGGGCCACGCAGAAGTATTGATCACTGATTCATTGATATTAACTTTATAAAGTGACATTGATCACTTCACTGATATTAACTTTATAAAGTGACATTGATCACTTCACTGATATCAACTTTATAAAGTGATATTGATCACTGATATTAACTTTATAAAGTGATATTGATCACTGATATTAACTTTATAAAGTGATATAAGTGATATTGATCACCTCACTGATATTAACTTTATAAAATGATATTGATCACCTCACTGATATTAACTTTATAAAGTGATATAAGTGATATTGATCACCTCACTGATATTAACTTTATAAAGTGATATCGATATTAACTTTATAAAGTGATATAAGTAATATTGATCACCTCACTGATATTAACTTTATAAAGTGATATTGATCACTTCACTGATATTAACTTTATAAAGTGATATTGATCACTGATATTAACTTTATAAAGTGATATTGATCACTTCACTGATATTAACTTTATAAAGTGATATTGATCACTGATATTAACTTTATAAAGTGATATTGATCACTGATATTAACTTTATAAAGTGATATTGATCACTGATATTAACTTTATAAAGTGACTCTGCTGGCTGGTAACTCACCAGGAGACAGTCGGTGTTGATCTCTGATTTTGGGTCCTTCAACATGGCATCGATCTTCTCGAACCGAGCCGCCAGGTTCTCCTCGGAGGACATGTCCGCTCACGGCTCGCTCTCACCGGGGTAAATATGTTCTCTCTCCCGCCCTGGCTAGCCGCGTTAGCCGCGTTAGCTCCGCCACTTCCTCCGCGCCGCGCGTCTGATCAGCGGGACGTGTCGCGTCCTCCTCTCGGCGTCTCGACCCGCATCCTCGGGTGGGGGGGGGACACAAACACGCGCGCGCGACGTGGCGGGGAGGGAGCTCGCGCCGCGGCCGAACGAGCGCGAGGGGAGCCGCCGGCGCGCGCGACACACTCCGGGGCGCTCGAGGAGTCGCTCGCGCGCGGCTAATGAAGGAGTGAAGTTGTTATCGGCGCGCGGGGCGTCCACATTCCTCCGGGCCCGCGTCCACCTGGCTGCCCCGGCCCGCCGTAAACGAGTCTGACAGCCGCGGAGTGGAAGCGGCGACAGAGACGGAAAAAACTTCGACTTCAGATCTCGATCACTTTTAAAACACGATCACCCGTTAAAAAAGGTCCCGCTGTAGCACCGGCGAAATATCTCTCAAGTTCAAATATCACGTTTGGTTATTAATCTGTAAAGTTATCCGGTTAGTTCCTTTAATATAGGCGAATCGGGCTTTGATCGACGTTATTTCTCTATTTTTTAAAAGAACACAGAGCGCCCGATTTTCTCCCACAGCCCGACCAACATGTCCGCCTTCCTGTTCAAACACCCCGGAGAAACAACTTTGAAATTGTGCGCACTGCGCATGCGTGCCCCCGTTCTGAGGCGCGCGTACACGTCGCTCCGCCAGGGCGTTCCCGCGGCTCCGCGCGCCCGGAGGTGACGCGCACAAGACTAGAACCCGCAGATGGAGTCATGCACGCACTCCCGCTAAACGAAAGATCGACACGATTTAATGATCATAACATGTGTGTAAAATGTGTCATTGTTTCTTCACAAAAGTGTATATAATACTCCTAACGACAGGCCTAGCTACTAGTTTCTTCCTATTTTTTTAATTAATACTGTACATTTTCCGTAGTGAAGTTTATTTTTAGAGAACGTTTTATGTGATGAGTGAAGTTTTTGTAATATTCAAATAAATGTTTTGTACGGTCTCGCTTTATATTACGCAACCCCAACTGCTCTGAAAATCTATCTATCTATCTATCTATCTATCTATCTATCTATCTATCTATCTATCTATCTATCTACACAACAACACCGTGTGAGGTTTTCTAAGGAGTCTCATTAAATTAGAGCGTCACTTTTAATTTGCAGGCCGTGTTGACTTCAACATGCAGTTTTAACTTCTCAAATAAAGGAGTGAGAAACCACGACCCTTCTCTATGTATCTCTACTGAATGGCTCCCTCCACTGGCGAGCGACGGTACTGCACGTCTACACGTAAACCCGTGCTGCCAGGACGGCGAGTGGCTAAACGAGCGCGACGTAAACCCCGCGCTGCCAGGACGGCGAGTGGCTAAGGAGCGCGTCGAGCAGTTGCAGCGTCATTGTCGGGTGCTGTTTGAATGAAGTTGGGGAGTCGCCACAAACGTCTACCGCACACGGACTTGGCGCGCCGGCGTTTGGAGTCACTTCTCTTCGCAGACGTGAGGAAGACGGAAGGATGCCCGTGTTTACAGGTCTGTTTGACGCGGTGTTCGGGGTTTAAACTCTCCACCTGCCCCGACACACGTTTGATCAGCGACGGGAAGGAAGTGAAGTTAGCACGCGGAGCTAGCCGGCTAGGCTAGGCTAAGCTAAGCTAGTTGGGTTAGCTAAGCTAACTACATTACGTAGGTTAGCTACATCAGCTAGGCTAGGCTAGGCTACATTAGCTAGCATGCTAGGCTAGGCTACATTAGCTAGCATGCTACCCCGGGCCGCAGTAGTGACTGTATCTGCTACCGCGCTAATAAATCTGGGTCGTTGACTGAAGTTTGTCTCGCCGTCCTCCAGGCGGGTCTGATTAACACCTCGCGGTGCGACATCCGACTTTAGTCCGACCCCGTTCGCGGTGTTTGCGGGTCCGCCGTGTAGCCGTTAGCACGCTCGCGGTGGTGTGGAGGAGCTGCGGGGTGAAGTCCCGTAACCGCGCCCGTACACACGCGCCTCGCCGCGGCGGGGTGTGTGTGAGACGTGTGGGGGGTTTGTTTGGTCTCTAAACACCTCCGTGTGTGTGAGGAGGAGTGAGTGTGTGTGTGTGTGTGAGGAGGAGTGAGTGTGTGTGTGTGTGTGTGAGGAGGAGTGAGTGTGTGTGTGTGAGGAGGAGTGAGTGTGTGTGTGTGAGGAGGAGTGAGTGTGTGTGTGTGAGGAGGAGTGAGTGTGTGTGTGTGAGGAGGAGTGAGTGTGTGTGTGTGAGGAGGAGTGAGTGTGTGTGTGTGAGGAGGAGTGAGTGTGTGTGTGTGAGGAGGAGTGTGTGTGTGTGAGGAGGAGTGTGTGTGTGTGAGGAGGAGTGTGTGTGTGTGAGGAGTGTGTGTGTGTGTGAGGAGTGTGTGTGTGTGTGAGGAGTGTGTGTGTGTGAGAGGAGTGTGTGTGTGTGAGAGGAGTGTGTGTGTGTGTGAGAGGAGTGTGTGTGTGTGTGAGGAGGAGTGTGTGTGTGTGAGGAGGAGTGTGTGTGTGTGTGTGTGTGTGTGTGTGTGTGTGTGAGGAGGAGTGTGTGTGTGTGAGGAGGAGTGTGTGTGTGTGTGAGGAGGAGTGTGTGTGTGTGTGAGGAGGAGTGTGTGTGTGTGTGAGGAGGAGTGTGTGTGTGTGTGTGGGAGGAGTGTGTGTGTGTGTGTGTGTGGGAGGAGTGTGTGTGTGTGTGTGTTTGTGTGTGTGTGAGGAGTGTGTGTGTGTGTGTGTGTGTGAGGAGTGTGTGAGGGCGCCCTGTTTTAACGTGAGGCTAGTTTGGGTTAGCTCTACCGCACAGGGTGCGTTCATCCTCTCTGGGTTCACGAGAGAGCTGTCTGTGATTCAGACAGGTCATAATGTACGAGTAGAAAGTTCAGGAGAAGTCTGTGTCTAGGTGTGTGAGACGAGATAACGCACACACACACACACACACACACACACACACACACACACACACACACACACACACACAGCATGGCTACAGTGAGCCACCCCTCCCGAGTCACTGTGAACTGTGTGAGAATATTCGGGTTCACTCGTTGCAGTTAATGTGAAATGGGGGAAGGAGAAGTTTGACGCAGTGGAGCTGAACACAGAGGAACCGCCGATGGTCTTCAAAGCTCAGCTATTCGCTCTGACCGGCGTCCAGCCAGAGAGGCAGAAGGTGATGATTAAAGGAGGAACCCTAAAGGTAATACACACACACACACACTCCTACCGTGAGTGACTGTGTTCTGTTGTTTATTGTGCTGTTTTTATTCTCCGTCTAGGATGACGAGTGGGGAAATATCAAATTAAAAAACGTGAGTACATCTTGATTGTGGCTTGGTGGTTATAACAGGCTGTAATATGGCCTTGCTGCACACATAACAGCTTGTGCTTTCCACACTGTTGTAAGACCTTTATAATGCAGTAACACGCACAGCAGTGATCCCCCAGCCCTTCACTAAATCATGGTCAGTGTGTTTGTCTTCCTCTTTGGGGTCTCACATTGCTCTAAATCATCACAGAGTGTTTGAGCGTTGGTCTCAGGTAGTCCTACAGGTAGGAGCTGAACTAGGTGTTGGAGCTGAGTGGAGTCTGCGTGTGTGTGTGTGTGTAGGGAATGACATTTCTGATGATGGGCTCTGCTGAAGCACTGCCAGAGGAACCAACTGTCCGGCCCATGTTTGTGGAGGACATGACCGAGGAACAGCTCGCTTCAGCTGTGAGTCAACCCGCCCACTCACCCCAGCGTGGCCCAACTCACCCCAGCACAGCCCTACACCCTCTGACCCTTATTTTTGACCCTATGGATTTGACCGTCTTACACGCTGACGTCCTCTGCTCTTGCCCCTCTAGATGGACCTGCCGTGTGGCCTGGCCAACCTGGGCAACACCTGCTACATGAACGCCACCGTTCAGTGTCTCCGCTCTGTGCCTGAACTCAGAGAGTCTCTCCGCAGGTAGGGCGCTGGCCTGAGCTCACCAGCCGGGAAACAACCACATGCTAACGCAACAAAATGTAACATAACGTACTAAAGACCAGTAGTCCTTAATAATCAGCATTACAAACAAGTTCTCATTAATGCACGTACTTGGTGCAACGTATCTAAACAGATCCTTGATCCGTAAATGGAGACGCGTCTTTTCCTCTAGCTGATGTCACCTGCATGCAGCAGTAATAACAGCAGCTCAAATCCGGAGAAAGTCCCTGTTCACTGTTGCTAATCACGTGACTGTTTTAATGTGACTGTTTTGCTGCCCCCTGCAGGTATTCTGGTGCTTTGCGATCTTCAGGAGCCAATGCGCCTTCTCAGTACATCACAGCAGGTTAATATGGAGCCAGCGTCTGCTTTAGTCAACCAAACACATAGAGTTTGGGTTTTTGACTGTGGTGGACTGTTATCTGGAGTGATTGTTTTACTGTAGAGTCACACAGCTCATTTGCATATCTCCGCCTCCTCCCGGTACTACAGTAGTGATTACCCAAGGTGCCGTGTTGTAGCAGCCCTAGGTGTGGATGTGTAACTGTGGTTATTTATCAACATGGCTGCTGTGTTGGGTTGCACTGATCTTAACCCTGTTAACGCTGATCTGGGTACAGCTCTGCGGGACCTCTACGAGACCATGGACAAGACCTCCTCCAGCGTCCCGCCCATCATCCTCCTGCAGTTCCTGCACATGGCCTTCCCGCAGTTCGCAGAGAAAGGGGATCAGGGCCAGTACCTCCAACAGGTGCCTAAACCCTAAACCCTAACCTCCACCCAGACAGGGCCAGTACCTCCAACAGGTGCCTAAACCCTAAACCCTAACCTCCACCCAGACAGGGCCAGTACCTCCAACAGGGCCTAAACCCTAACCTCCACCCAGACAGGGCCAGTACCTCCAACAGGTGCCTAAACCCTAAACCCTAACCTCCACCCAGACAGGGCCAGTACCTCCAACAGGTGCCTAAGCCCTAAACCCTAACCTCCACCCAGACAGGGCCAGTACCTCCAACAGGTGCCTAAACCCTAACCTCCACCCAGACAGGGCCAGTACCTCCAACAGGTGCCTAAACCCTAAACCCTAACCTCCACCCAGACAGGGCCAGTACCTCCAACAGGTGCCTAAACCCTAAACCCTAACCTCCACCCAGACAGGGCTAGTACCTCCAACAGGTGCCTAATTCCTAAACCCTAACCTCCACCCAGACAGGGCCAGTACCTCCAACAGGTGCCTAAGCCCTAAACCCTAACCTCCACCCAGACAGGGCTAGTACCTCCAACAGGGCCTAAACCCTAAACCCTAACCTCCACCCAGACAGGGCCAGTACCTCCAACAGGGCCTAAACCCTAACCTCCACCCAGACAGGGCCAGTACCTCCAACAGGTGCCTAAACCCTAACCTCCACCCAGACAGGGCCAGTACCTCCAACAGGTGCCTAAACCCTAACCTCCACCCAGACAGGGCCAGTACCTCCAACAGGTGCCTAAACCCTAACCTCCACCCAGACAGGGCCAGTACCTCCAACAGGTGCCTAAACCCTAACCTCCACCCAGACAGGGCCAGTACCTCCAACAGGTGCCTAAACCCTAAACCCTAACCTCCACCCAGACAGGGCCAGTACCTCCAACAGGTGCCTAAACCCTAAACCCTAACCTCCACCCAGACAGGGCCAGTACCTCCAACAGGTCCCTAAACCCTAACCTCCACCCAGACAGGGCCAGTACCTCCAACAGGTGCCTAAGCCCTAAACCCTAACCTCCACCCAGACAGGGCCAGTACCTCCAACAGGGCCTAAATAAAACCCTAGCCTTAGTAACACCAGTACCTCTGAGATGAACCAAACCCAGTGGTGGTTTGGCTGGTATCTCCAGCAGGTAACTCCACCTCCAGTGCTCGAGTTACCTCTTCACACTCCAAACACCACTCACAGCTTGCAGCACACACACACACTGTCAGGTTTCATATAAAACTGGGTACAGGCAGCCTGTTGTGGGAGAGTTTTATATGGATTCTACCTGTGTGTGTTCATTCAGGATGCTAATGAGTGCTGGGTTCAGATCATGCGGGTTCTCCAGCAGAAACTAGAACCTCAGGAACCTGAAGCTCCAGAGGAGGTAAAGTCCATTAGGACGCTTGTCTCGTTAGACGGGACGCTTGTGGTCATGTTTTTGCTTTTTTTTCATAGAGGTGGTGAATTGACTGAATCTCTGAGCGTATTAATCCGTGTTGTTTGTGTTTGAATCTCCAGACAGGTGATGGTGGGGCCACAGCTGCAGTGACAAAGAAGAACTTCATAGACCAGTTTTTTGGGGTGGAGTTTGACACCACGTATCCCTTCAGCGCCTGTTTAAGATCGTGGTGTTATTTGGATTGCCCAACTCATTAATATTTTAATTAGATTCATATTTATATTAATATATTAAAATTAACATAAATATATTAATTAGATTAATTTGTACTTTATTGATCCCTTTAGGAGGGAGTTTCCTTCGGGGTAATTATATGAATATTAATTATAATCACTGTAATGATAAATGTTAATATCACAGTCATCGTTCGTCTGTCCCGTGTGTATATATGTGTGTGTGTGTGTGTGTGTGGTCCTTAACCCCTTCCTGTCCAGTATGAAGTGTACAGAGTCAGAGGAGGAGCCCAGCAAAGGCACAGAGAGTCAGCTTCAACTCAGCTGCTTCATCAACCAGGAGGTCAAATACCTGGCAACCGGCCTTAGATTGGTGAGTCTGGGAAACACCTGGCAACCGGCCTTAGATGTGAGAGTCCAGTCTCCACTGTATGGTCAGATAGTGGGAGTTCACACACACACACACACACACAGTGCTAGTAGAGAAAGAGTCATGTTGATCTCTTCTCTTTCACACACACACACACACACACACACACACACACACACACACACACAGAGTAGTGTTGTAATGTATTTTTTCCTGTTTTCTTCTAGCGACTACAGGAAGAAATCACAAAGTTTTCCTCGTCCCTACAGAGAAATGCCCTCTACACTAAATCGGTAGGCCCGCGTCTGCAGTGTGTGTCTGTCACCAACAGTAAACGCCTGATGCATGTTCATATTCTAAGAGCCCAGTGTTTCCCAAATCCCCCGACACTGCCCCCTGGTGGTGGGGGTTGTGATGAAGCCCGGTGGGTGTAGTTCTCACCTGTGTGGGTGGTGTTCCTGCAGTCCAAGATCAGCCGTCTGCCTGCCTACCTGACCGTCCAGATGGTGCGATTCTTCTACAAGGAGAAGGAGTCTGTTAACGCCAAAGTGCTGAAGGTAGACCACCCCCTGCCACTGGAGACACGCCCACTACCCCACACTCACCACCCCCTGCCACTGGAGACACGCCCACTACCCCACACTCACCACCCCCGGCACTGGAGACACGCCCACTACCCCACACTCACCACCCCTGGCACTGGAGACACGCCCACTACCCCACACTCACCACCCCCCGCCACTGGAGACACGCCCACTACCCCACACTCACCACCCCCCCGGCACTGGAGACACGCCCACTACCCCACACTCACCACCCCTGGCACTGGAGACACGCCCACTACCCCACACTCACCACCCCCCGCCACTGGAGACACGCCCACTACCCCACACTCACCACCCCCCGCCACTGGAGACACGCCCACTACCCCACACTCACCACCCCCCCCCCGGCACTGGAGACACGCCCACTACCCCACACTCACCAACCCACCACTACTTCACACTACACTTGAAGAGTTTGGTTCCAAAACGCTATAAATCCATTTTGATCAATTTGAGTAAAAATGTGTTTTCTTTAGCAAGAAAGTAGTAGGCTGAAAACCAGTTTTCTATTTCAAACTATCAAATAGTACCATACTAAGGTTAAAAAAACACAAAAAAATCAAATCAAGATTTTAATATTTAAAGATTTATTTAAAAAAACAATTCGTTTTTTTGCAAAATGCAATAAATTCATGCCATGTATTTTTCTAAATGTCTTGTATATCCTTTGGCATCAATAGAAAATTTTTTTGACTGAAATTGTGCAAAATACAATAATATGTAACAGTAACTATCAAACTATCTATAATAGTTTGACCATTGGGCCTAAAAACACAAATTCATATAATATATAAATTTATATTATTATAATATAATAACCCCGCTCAGCTTGGTTATGAACAACCCCCAGCAAATAGTGTTTGTACATGAGTCACAGAGCTAAATCTTTTCCGCGTTTGATAATTTTGCGAGCTGAATGATATCCAGCCGACAGTGGGACTGGTCAGAATCTGGGCATTGATAAAATAAAATAAATATATCTCTTTTTCCAATAACTGCTATACGAACAGGCTCCTCTATACCATCAAAACCGTTCATGTTCGCGGACTTTGAGAGTGAAAAACGAGATATATTTTAACAAAGTAAGCTACATGAAATGCCGGGCGGCTCAACAGGTCGCGTGCTATGATGTTTACATTCCGTATCTGGTGGTGCGCTGTGATTGGATGAGTGGAGATGTGGCGTTCTGCGGGAAATCAGGATTGGCGTTTGTTGCATTTTGGAAGGAAAGAGAGAAAGTAGGGCAGTATTATATGGAAGTTATTCTGTGTCAATATTCAAATGAAAATGTAATACGTATTTGCATTTACATGTTCCACTCATACAAGCAACTTTGAGCTCAAAATTCAAATTCAAATGCAATAATTCCATTTACATTTGCAATGTGATAGACGTCTATTCATATTTCATTTACACATACATTTTGATGCTTTATTTGTGTCTTTATTGAAATGAATTTTTTTTTCCCGATTTGAATTATCAAGTTCATGTGATCATGCAAAGGTTGTATAAAAATTATAATTAAAATGCTATTCGCTTAATATGCTTTGCATTTCGTGATAACACGTTTGAAACGTAATTTTCAACCTCACCACCACGCTAAAAAGATGTCAATATTCAAACGTTAATGGAGAAATAGCGCCTCTCCTGTTTGCACTAACATTACGATACCAGCAGCGCTAAAACTGTGTCAAAATGCATTTTGAAAGTGCAATCCGAGCAGATTGCATTTTCATTTCCATGGTCTTCCACTATAGTCAAATTATAGTCAAATTAGATTCCACGGTTTCACTTTATTCAGCCAATCAGGTTCCACAGCTTTCCACAGCGGGCAGCCAATCAGGACGGGACTACAGCGCAGCAGTACAGGCGAGTTTTTTTAGACATGGTCACAGAAGCGCTCATTAGATTAATTCAAAGGGTAGCAGACGAGTCCTTATGGTGAATTTACACTACATTAGTGTGAATGTTAATCGATCAAGTGGCAGACATATCAGCCTTATCTGGCGTTGATGTGACTGTTATTGCCAAATTGAGCGCTGTGGCAGAGCAACTGTGTGCCTCAAACTACGGCGGTACAACGGCCGACCTCCGTGAAGGGTCTCGTGTGATCAGAAACAGAAAACCATTTCTGCTCGTTAATGCTGGTTTATTTAAATAAACATTTGTGCTGTCGTATTTTTAAAGTTATAAAGCGGTAATGCCTCGATGAGTGATGTTATCTAGAATCCCCCAGCGTCCCTGTTTAGTGTGGTTAATGCCACAGACGCGGCATAATTACCTGAACCCGCAGGTAATCCTCTACCAAGCTTTGATCTTTAACGTACTTGTAATCATGACGCGAGCAGAAATTTTAGAAGCGAGCAAAAAACTGAAACGCGCACTGAAAACAGGGAAGTGAGCGCACTTAACAGCGCTCGGTTTTCTTGATTTTGCGTGCTCAGTGTGTCTGACTTGCTTGATTTAATCTTATCTTTGCGCTCTCATATTAAAGACCGCAATCTCACTCCATACTACACATTGTGGCTTCAGAGATGGTCCTTATGTTTTCATGCCTTGGTAAGTCCTTAGTATAAGCTTCCGTTGTCTACGTTTCATGCCTTTCCCTAGTCTCAGACTATACCTTTGGGGTTCATAGATTGTGTTTGTTTAATCGAGTGTTCAGTGTACGTTTTTATTCTTTGGTCTGTCTTTCGTACGAGTTCTTTTCCTCTACGTTATAGTTTGCCTAGGTCTCAAACTACACCTTAAGCTGGGCGTACACTGTGCGATTTTTGGCCCATTTTCAGCCGATTTTTCACTCGTGCGACTATTTTTCGATCGGGCCGAGTTTCGGCTCAATCGCGTGTCGTGCATCGTATAGTTTACACAGGTAAACGAGGAGCGATTCACACCTCACGACCAACTCCCGATCAGAAATCGCAGCGTCGCAAGAATATCAAACATGTTTGAAATTCAAATCGCTCCTCGTGAGATCGCATGAGAGCGTCGGGTCGTATAGTGTGAGTATATGAATCGTGAGCTGTGAACTTTTAAACCCTGCGATTTAGTCGTACAGTTTGAGCTGGAGCTGAGTACACGATTTAAAATATCGTACAGTGTACGCCCAGCTTTATGCCCGGTTCACACTACACGATTTTAGGCTGGTTTTTCAGTCGCCGACTGTTTTTTGTAGATCGCCGACAGAAACTGTGGTCGGAGGCAAATCGGCGATCACTCGTCGCTCGCTCAGTGTAGTGTGAACTGCTGAAAGACGCTCGCCGAGTGGTCGCCGACTCATCGCAGACGACCGGCAGATATCTAGCATGTTTAATATCTAGCGTGTTTAATATCTAGCATGTTTAATATCTAGCCCAGTCGGCGACTGAGAGTCGGCAGCAGCGTCTAGCTACAGCCAATGTGAACGCGGAGAGAGAACCGCGGCACCGCTGAAGATATCTCTGAGAATGTAAAAAACTTTCAAGAATGCTTTCAAAACAGTAACCCAGCAAACACACAAAATCCTCACCTTTCTTACAACTTTACTACAACACTGTGTTTAAGTTATTGTGACAGCACTGGAGAAATAGTGCGATTGATTATAACTATGTTCACTGCAACGGAGAGATGAAATAATTCTGGCAACTTGGGACTATGGGACTAAAATAATAATAATAACGAAAATGTGGAGTACATGTACATTGTTTTATTCTTTATGTGGTGTTGCTGGTTTTCACGAGAGTTTCGTTTTCGTGTTCTCGTGTTTTTGGACGGCAGCCAGATGAGTGGCGATTCCCCAGTCGTGTAATTCGTGAGCCCACGTCACCGATCAGTCATGTAGTGTGAAAGCCACAACAACTGAAAGACTCGCGATTACAGCACAACCAGTGTAGTGCGGACGGCACAAAAACATGACGACTGAAAAGTCGTGCAGTGTGAACCAGGCATTAGGGATCATAAATCAAGACCAAAAACTCGCCTGTACTGCAGAGCCAGAAACTATATGGCTCTGTGCTGAGCGTGCTTTAGTCCCGTCCTGATTGGCTCCCTGAGGTGGAAAGGGGAACCCGATTGGCTGAATAAAGTGGAGGGAGGTGGAATCTGATTGGAAGGCTGATGGGATCTAATTTGACTATAATTTGACTATAGTGGAAGACCATGGAAATGAAAATGCAATCTGCTCGGATTGCATTTTCAAGATGCATTTTGACAGTTTTAGCGCTGTTGGTATCGTAATGTTATTGCAAACAGGGGTGGCGCTATTTCTCCATTAAGGTTTGAATATTGACATCTTTTTAGCGTGGTGGTGAGGTTGAAAATTACGTTTCAAACGTGTTATCACGAAATGCAAAGCATATTAAGCGAATAGCATTTTAATTATAATTTTGATACAACCTTTGCATGATCACATGAACTTGATAATTCAAATCGGGAAATACATTTTCATTTCAATAAAGACACATATAAAGCATCAAAATGTATGTGTAAATGAAATGTGAATGGATGTCCATCACATTGCAAATGTAAATGGAGTTATTGCATTTGAATTAGAATTTTGAGCTCAAAGTTGCTTGTATGAGTAGAACATGTAAATGCAAATGCGCATTACATTTTCATTTTAATATTGAGACAGAAAAACTTCCATACTATTACACGGCGGATGTGGCGTTTTGATAAAAATTGAATATTGGCTTTTCAAGAGTGGTCACATACCATTCTGATTCTGGCTCTAACTCATTTTTTTTTTAATCGCGTTTTGGAACCAAACTCTTCATTTGTATTTTATGCAGTGTAACGTGTTTTGTAGTACAAGACAGAATAAAGTGCGTGTGTGACGTGCGTGTGCAGGATGTCAAGTTCCCCCTCATGCTGGACGTCTTTGAGCTGTGCACTGCTGAACTGCAGGAGAAAATGACCGCCATTAGGTCAAAGTTCAAGGACATGGAGGACAAGAAACTGGAGAAACAACAGCAGAAGGTAAAAGATACACACACACACACACACACACACACACATATATATCAGGCATGAAAATCTGTCACCTTTCGGCGAAATTCGCCGTTTTGAAGTTGAAAAGGGTGACCTACGTGAATCGTGTAGATCCGATGAGTTTTTTGTTTGGGGGGGGGGGGGGGTCGGGAGATTATATGTATATATTTTAATTATCATATTGACTTAATAAGCAAACAGAGCACTTCCGAAATTGGCAATTTAAATGACAGTCGCCAGCAGTTTCCGCCCCGAACCATCATAGAGGCCAAATAGCGTTTCAATCATACGAACGTTCTTCATTCATGTTATTCATTTACTGCTAAGCGGGACGAGAAGCAGGACCTAGTGCTACACCGCGGACAAGTCAGAAGAGCGTACATTTACCACTACATTTACCAGATCATACATTTACCACTACATTTACCACATCGTACATTTACCACTACATTTACCACATCGTACATTTACCACTACATTTACCACATCGTACATTTACCACTACATTTACCAGATCGTACATTTTAATTGGGTGGATTTAATTGGGTTATTAATGGTCAATCGTTTTCATATTTTGCGGTAAAACAAAGTTACTGCCGTTCGCTACAGCGTTGAACACTGTCAGATCTAACCACAAGCTCTTGTGATAAATAGGTAGATAGATGGGCCTATTAAGTTCGCGTCAAACCCGTGTAGTTAGCGGTGACATAAAATAAGAATCAAGATTTTTATCTAGTGTGTCTGTAGTTGTAACTGGTGAATCCAGGGATGGGTGAGGATAACATTCGCACCAGGGCTGAAAATGTTGAAGATGAAGTTGTAAACTCTTGTCGTTTGAGTCTACCCTGTGCTTTAGCTCATGTTATAAAATAAAAACACGTGAACCCTGGTATTTTTACAATAATTTTCGCCACTGATGTATTTATTGGTTCATTAAGACGTAATGGTTTTGACTGAGCCATCCGGAATGGCGAAAGCGGCTTCTTGCGTTTACGGATTGCGTTTACATTTAATCCATTGACATGACAGTCAAAACATTTTTTTATGGATTTTACTATATTTTACGGAGCCCGTAAGGTGACATCATGTAAAAAATAAATAAATAACGCGTGGCCACGACTTATTAACGCGTGGGAACGAGATACTAACGTCGCCTTTCACACGCGGCAACAAAGTTTATTTTTTCACAGCAAAGCAAGCAGATCCAGGGATGTTCGCGAACTGACTGCCCAAGGAAGGTAAACCTGGCTTTATATAAAGTAATACTTAATTATCTTGTTCGCACGCGTTAGTAAGTCGTTCGCATGCGTTAGTAAGTCGTGGCCACGCGTTATTATATTTTTTACATGTCACCTTACGAGCTCCGTAATATTTGGCATCACCTGTCGCTGTATCCCCGTACACCAGCAGCCACCCCCCCCCCCCCCCCCCCCCCCCGTCGCAGTATACCCATGACGTCACGTCACCCCCCCACATGTCAACGCCCCGTCGCCGTATCCCCATGACGTCACATGCCCCGCCCCCCCCCCGGTCTTCTCACCTTTTTAACCCCTGACCCATTTTCATGCCTGATATATATATTAGGGCTGTGAATCTTTGGGAATCCCACGATTCGATTCAGAATCGATTCTTGGGGTCACGATTCGATTTTTTTCCCGATTTCTTTCCGATCCCAACGATTCGATTCAAAAACGATTATTTTCCGATTCAAAAACGATTCTCAATTCAAAATGAGCTACTCCGGTCTGCTGGCATGAAAGCAGAGTACATTTATACAGATATTATAATTGTAAAGGTTTTAACAACATATTGCAATAATGTAAACACACAAAGGTAAATCCATGACATGTCTGATTTATTTATTCTTGCACATATGTTTTTAACTTGTACAAACACAACACAATATCTTTGAGGCCGACACTCAGAACACTACATTAAATTAATAAAACTGTAGTAAAATAAATAAAATTGGTAGGTTTAGGCTAGCTGCCAGAACTTGCCACTACTTAAAAATTTAATTATACAAAAATACTGCTCTTTCTGTAAAAACAACAAATTGCTTCGTACAATAATTAGGCTTAGGCTAGCTGCCTATTTCTGAGAGCATGCCACTTCCAGAAACAAAATTACACTTTTTTCCTTAACAAATCACAAAAATTAAAAATATATGAAAGTGCTTCCAAAAATAAGTGCTATTACATTAATAAAATGGGTAGGCTTATGTTAGCTGCCAGAACTTCCACTTCACAGATGAAAAAACTATATATATAGGCCCTATACCGTATTTCCTAAAAGCCGCATATATCTACTGAACTGGATGCATTTAACTGAACTGATCAGTTTCTGAATGGTGCCTGTAGCTTTTCATGTGTGACAGTGTTGTGTTGAATTCGGACTCCCCTCGTTTATCCGCATGAAGACGCTACAGATTATATTGTCGATTTACGTTTCTATGCATAAATAAGAGCTAGACTTTAATTATCCATCACAGCAAACGACACGACATTATCTATGTCCAAAGACGCACTGGCTCGAGGGTGTTAATTATTTTAAATTAAATACACACTGGATATAACGAAGTTCACCTCTGACCACAACTTTGCAGTATTACAGTAGTATTATGTCTAAATATCTAGTTAGGACAAAACTAGAGTGCTCAATGAACTAAGTTATAATCACTGTAACTCCCAAATATCACCTGTAGCGTCTTTTTGCGTGAGCAAACGATCAAGCCCATTCTTACCTGGGCCGCGTTGACGGTAAAATTTGGAGTTTCCAAATGATTGCTTTCAAAGACCGCGGAGCTGTTTGGTCTTCTTTGTCTTCATACTTCAGCGGTTTTGCCTAGCACTACGGTGGCTGAGAAGGCACACCCGTACTCGGGGGAAAAAAAAATTTTTTTGAAAATGAGAATCGATTCTGAATCGTTCAATGTTAAACGCGATTCGAGCTCGAATTGATTATATAAGTTCTGAGTCCTCTCTTCTCTGACAGGTCAACAGGAAGGTGGAATCTGCAGCACCAGTGAAGTTCGAGCCTTTCTCGTTCTGTGATGGTGAGTGTGGGGTCACTTCTGTCTGCTCACCTGTCTGCTCACCTGTGCTCCTCCCGGCGGGGCGGGGTCACTTCTGTCTGCTCACCTGTGCTCCTCCCGGAGGGGCGGGGGTCACTTCTGTCTGCTCACCTGTGATATCCGACGGTTCTAGATAACGTTCTCCGTTTGGTGTGCAGATCTGGGCTCCAACAACAGCGGCTACTACGAGCTGCAGGCGGTGCTGACGCACCAGGGACGTTCCAGCTCTTCCGGGCACTACGTGGCCTGGGTGCGAAGGAAAGAAGGTGAGTTGCGTCCCCCCCACCCCATGTCCAGCCCTGTTGCAGCGAGGTGCTGGAGGCTCCCAGGAACTCAAAGGTTTGCTCCTGAGTTGTCGGGCACTAGCATGAATCACTCTCCTCCCCCTTCAGATGAGTGGGTGAAGTTTGACGACGACAAGGTGAGCGTTGTGACCCCGGAGGAGATCCTGAAGTTGTCGGGGGGCGGAGACTGGCACATCGCTTACGTTCTGGTGTACGGGCCACGGCGTCTCGAGGCTACCGACAGCGACCAGCAGTGAACACACACAAACACACACACCTGCTTAAACGGCATTTCAAAGCACTGTCTGCATAGATGTGCAATAAACCCTGGTCTTTCAAACCTGACCGTCAGTACATTCACACGTCCTCTTCCTTCCACCGCCCAGAAGACACACACCCATGTGGGGGATCGTTTGGGTGGTGTTTGGTTTGTGTGGGTGGTGTTTGTCTCCATCACCTGGACCAAGGCACTCCTAACTATGTTCTTGGGCTCCTCGCCACAGCACTGTGAAGGTTCTCTTGGTTTCTGTTTTTATATATGCAGTCAATATTTTTAAAGATGACCAGGCGTTCATCTCTACAGTCATAATTAGAGGTTTGAGTGGTTACTGTTGATTGACAGGGAATCCTGCTCTAAAGGCAGGTGAGGGCCACACACACACCCCTTTGTTTTGGGTCTGTATATTTTCATGAGGTGAGCAACAGCAGTTCAGAGGTTGTTTTGTGGATCTTTATCTAAACGCCTCTACTATGATCCATCTGCCACCCCCTCCATGACCCCCACGTAAAGCCAAAACGTGCTTGTTTACAGCCTGCAGGCTTTGGAGAAAAACAAAACCAAAAATAAATACTACTGCTAAAAGTTTAATTGCTACATGTGTGTGAAATCATACAGACACGCTGATAAAATCAAAGTACTGACATTTATTTGCAAATGCTCAAGTTTTGGTGAAATGTACAAAAAAAAAATACAACAATGTAATCAAACCCAAGAAGTTTAAAAGTAACGCTGGAGATCTTCAGTCCAGCTTCTCCGACCAGCAGCGCCATTTAATTCAGACTGATCAGAGTTCGGAGAGTTCAGAGGTCAAGGGAACCGGGGGGGAGAGGCGTTGATCAGTGCTCCAGAGTGTGGGTGGTAGCACAAAGAAAGTTCTGGCTCTGCTCAACACACTGGTGAGACCGATTTCACCATGAACACGGTTCCTTCAGGAACAGAACCCCCTCCAGACTGGTCCACACACGCCAACGGTGACAATGTAACGGGGACCTTTAAACACGCCTGTGTGTGACAGCTTCACGTCCTCATTACCGATATTACCACGTGCACTTAGGATCCCACCAACACCCGCTGGAGACGTTAGCACGCCACTGCCTCCTGCTTTATGATTGGCTGAGGGTGTTGGCGATGCTGGCGAACCCGGCAGCCCGGAGCGCGGAGGCCAGGCTGTCCACGCAGGCCTGCGGACCCTCGCGGTCCTGCCACGCCACCAGCAGCATCTTGGCCTGAAGATCCACGTCTTCTCCGTCAGACTCGATCTCGCGGATCTCCGCCTCCTTCATCTCCAGGTGGTCCGCCAGCGCCCTCCACTGGCCGCCCAGCTTGGCTGCGATCTCGTCCATCTGGCTGTTGGTGACCGGTTTGCTCTGGATACTTGGACCTGGGTCAGAAACAGACACAAGAGGAGTCGTGAGGGGCAGAAACTTGCCCCCACTACACGTCCAATAGCACACATGATTCTAGTGGGGGTTCAATGAGACTGAAGTCAAAAACTGTTTAAAATAAATAAATGCTAAGCTTGATAAAGCTCTTTATAGAGCAACATGGAGGTTGCTTCCATGTTGAGCTGCTCTACAGCGCCTCACGGTGGTGGGAGAGGAGACTCACTGTCATGGCTTTCCTTCAGCAAGTTGTCTCCGTTCTCATCCTCTTCCTCTCCGGTCTTGATCTCCTCAGAGGGAAGGTCCTTCTGTACATGTGAAGGCCAACACGTCCATTACCCAAACGCCATATCCATGTATATACACACCTACTATATTTAAATAATTTTTAAATATTACTAAAACAATACATGAGCCAAATCTATTTAGAATCTGACAATTAGGGTTGCAACGGTATGAGATTTTCACGGTATGATAACCGTCTCATAAAATACCGCGGTATCACAGTTTGTTACATATATTATTAAAAGATAAACTGACCCTTAAAGAAATTACAACAAAAGTTTTTTTTTTGTTCAGTGAACTATTTATTGTAGAAACCTGGAACTATTGTATACAAAATGTCTCCTTTAAAAAAATAAGCTGTACACATTTTTATATAAATACTGCAAAATTAGAGAAACCTAAATCATGGATTTCAGTAGGCCTATAATTATTTAAGTTTAAATTATATAATATCTGATAGGCTACACTGAGCCTGGGTCAGTGTCTGATCAACAACTGTTGTAAACTGTTGTACTGCCAAGTTAGAATATAACCAGATACTGCAGAAAGAGAGGATTTATTTCTGACATGACCCTCACAATAGAGATTTCTATTTTAAGGCTTTCACACCGAGTCTGGTTTTAACATATGAAAAGCACGCACGTCAGAATTTGAAAATGAACGCATGTAAATTAATGGCGTCTTTCACATCCAGTGAAAGCAATGACCTTAATAAGCTAGGATTATACTTTCACGAGTGACCATAGCGCTCCGAACACCTCGAGCGAACCTCTGCGAAGTGTCTATACGTACGAAACGATATGTGGTAGTATAAAGAAACACCCCTCAAAAACAGGGGAAGGAACATTTAGCTGACGAATTTTTATGTTGCTTTGTGTTCCAGGTTTGAAAAGTGCTGGAATATAGGCTAAGTACTAAAATGCTTGAAATTGTAACTACTTCATATCACAACAAATATTTATCTGACTGATCAGTTGTCTTGTATTACGTTAACAAATACGAACCTCTTGTAAATCCAGGACGAAACATGAGAGAACGTGAAGACGTTAAGATTGGGCGTTTTGAAAATAAACCACCATTAAATAATGTGATTAAAAAGCGAATTATTTCGAGTACATGTATAAATATTTAACTTAATTAAGTTTAACGTGCTGGGAAATATTGAAATCGACCTTGAAAGTGACGTACACGTGCTTTAATTCCACCTTATAAAGGTGTATGAACCCTGCAAACATGACTTTGTTCATTGCACTGAGGCGCGGCGCGCGCAAAGTTACAAAATTCGAGAGGTGCACGACCTCGCGAATCGACAGCGTGCGAGGCCCTCGCGCATGGGCGGAACCACCGTGATTACATCATTTTTGCCGCTGATTTTAGTTTAGCCTTTTCTTTGGTAAAAAAATTTGTTAAGTCTGATGCACTTTCTGCCATTCTCACTGCTGTGTGCTGAGTAGCTGAACCGGAGCGGAGTTGCGCATGCGCGGGTCAGTTTCTCTGCTGGCTTGCTTTTTACTGGTAATAAGCAAACACACACGGTATGACAACCGTGCATTTTAATACCGTGGTATATCGTGAAACCGGTTACCACTGCAACCCTACTGACAATGCCACGATGGTTCTTCCTAAACTATCATCACATCCGTTACACTCAGCCCAGTTTCTCTAATTCTGTCCTCTCATCTGTTGACGACTGTTGTCATGTTAACCCCTTAGTCAAAGCCCAGTGAGAGGAGTGCAGCTGTATGTTGTGGGCGTGGTCACGGCAGAGGCGGGGCTGGGGGCGGGGCACTCACAGGCAGCTCCTTGGCCAGCTTGATGACCATGTTCTCCAGGTAGTCGGCCAGGCTCTTGAACTGCTGGTTGGTGGGCTGGAAGAAGTGGGGACTGCGGCGGGAGAGCAGACGGAGAGCCCGCCAGCCGTAGTTGGAGTTACGCACCACCCTACACACACACACACACACACACACACACACACACACACACACACACACACACACACACACACACACACACACACACACACACACACAATTACCGTTGAACTTTCTGGAATGGGCAGCAAACATATAATGGAGTGGGGCGGGGCCTGTGTAGTAAACTCGGGTGGATTACAGTTGTACACACTTGTACTCATCCTCCACCATGTTGGCCGGGTCAGCCTGCTCGATGGCCTCTTCAAAAAACTCCTCCAGCGACGGCATGAACTCCCTTCATGGACAACAGGAGACAGAGTCACTCACTACAGACCCTGTCCACCCTAACACCACTCGCTACAGACCCTGTCCACCCTAACGTCACTCGCTACAGACCCTGTCCACCCTAACGTCACTCGCTACAGACCCTGTCCACCCTAACACCACTCGCTACAGACCCTGTCCACCCTAACACCACTCGCTACAGACCCTGTCCACCCTAACGCCACTCGCTACAGACCCTGTCCACCCTAACACCACTCGCTACAGACCCTGTCCACCCTAACACCACTCGCTACAGACCCTGTCCACCCTAACGTCACTCGCTACAGACCCTGTCCACCCTAACGTCACTCGCTACAGACCCTGTCCACCCTAACGTCACTCGCTACAGACCCTGTCCACCCTAACGTCACTCGCTACAGACCCTGTCCACCCTAACGTCACTCGCTACAGACCCTGTCCACCCTAACGTCACTCGCTACAGACCCTGTCCACCCTAACGTCACTCGCTACAGACCCAGTCCACCCTAACGTCACTCGCTACAGACCCTGTCCACCCTAACGTCACTCGCTACAGACCCTGTCCACCCTAACACCACTCGCTACAGACCCTGTCCACCCTAACGTCACTCGCTACAGACCCAGTCCACCCTAACGCCACTCGCTACAGACCCTGTCCACCCTAACGTCACTCGCTACAGACCCTGTCCACCCTAACGTCACTCGCTACAGACCCTGTCCACCCTAACGTCACTCGCTACAGACCCTGTCCACCCTAACGCCACTCGCTACAGACCCTGTCCACCCTAACGCCACTCGCTACAGACCCTGTCCACCCTAACGCCACTCGCTACAGACCCTGTCCACCCTAACGCCACTCGCTACAGACCCTGTCCACCCTAACGCCACTCGCTACAGACCTTGTCCACCCTAACGTCACTCGCTACAGACCCTGTCCACCCTAACGTCACTCGCTACAGACCCTGTCCACCCTAACACCACTCGCTACAGACCCTGTCCACCCTAACGTCACTCGCTACAGACCCTGTCCACCCTAATGCCACTCGCTACAGACCCTGTCCACCCTAACGTCACTCGCTACAGACCCTGTCCACCCTAACGTCACTCGCTACAGACCCTGTCCAACCTAATGTCACCACCTACAGACCCTGTCCAACCTAACGTCACTCGCTACAGACCCTGTCCAACCTAACGTCACTCACTATAGACCCTGTCCAACCTAACGCCACTCACTACACATACATGTCTTTAGACGTTGTTTCAGTGTTTGCAAACACACACCTGCTGTCTGATTTGCAAGCCTCCATGTTGTCCGGATTAAGATTCCAAAGTCTTGTCAGTTCATCACTGAGATTAAGAACAGATGGATGAATACATAAATCCACACCGCCGTCCTGTAACTGCCAAACATTATGAGCGCGTGTTTCTACAATTCTCAGAGACAGCCGATATACAAGTTGTGTGCCTCCAGGAAGCCAGACGACCCAGTGCAGTGCTCCTCCAGGCCTGCAGGAGGCAGTGTGGTGCAGGGAGGGTTCCACGCGTGTGCTGTGCTCTCAGATCTTACTTCCCCATGAGGATCTTGCGGTCGGGCCCTTTGCCCAGGAAGTCCTCAGGGGCCGGTCTCTTCCGGCTGGGCCGGGTCGGTTTGGTCTCTGCCGGTCTGGACAAGACGGATGGGAGAGAAATGGAGGAGGAATGAGCAGAGTGAGAGCAGGAGTGAAACCACAGACATGCACTGTGCTGTCCTCTACGTCCAGAGGTCAGTCCAGGTTGTAGTTCTACCCCAACACCCACTCACTGGTCAGGTATTCAGGGCGGAGGAGCAGCTGTCTTAGGTGTACTGGGAGAAACCAGGACCACATCTGGGTCTCCAGGAGTCGAACAGACCCGAGTCTCCCAAGCACAGAGATGTCCAGCAGGACTCCACCTCTCTGAGGGACTAATCCACACCTCTAAAAGAATACTCCACCTCTCTGAGAGAATACTCCACCTCTCTGAGAGAATACTCCACCACTCTGAGAGAATACTCCACCACTCTGAGAGAATACTCCACCACTCTGAGAGAATACTCCACCACTCTGAGAGAATACTCCACCACTCTGAGAGAATACTCCACCACTCTGAGAGAATACTCCACCTCTCTGAGAGAATACTCCACCACTCTGAGAGAATACTCCACCACTCTGAGAGAATACTCCACCACTCTGAGAGAATACTCCACCACTCTGAGAGAATACTCCACCACTCTGAGAGAATACTCCACCACTCTGAGAGAATACTCCACCTCTCTGAGAGAATACTCCACCTCTCTGAGAGAATACTCCACCTCTCTTTGACGAAGCTCGGACAGCCCTCATTCTTCCACGAGTTCCAGTTCTCTTCTGTGTTCAGAATATGCTGGAAATCAGACACACACACACACACACACACACACACACACACACACGGTTAAACAGGTGGTGCGCCGCTGTAGGTAATGACTGCTGTTTTTTGTGAGGCATATTCCTTGATATCGGTGCAGTAAGGTTTATATCACACAGATGCTGTTGAACAACCCTGATCTTACCTCCACCATAGCTGCAAACTTGTCACCATCAGGGGGAATTTCTCTGAGTAGCTACAGAAAACCAATACAGCAGATATTAGCAGATCATCCCTACAACGTACGACAGACACCTACACCGCGTGAGTAGTTGAAGTGTCCTAGCTGTGGGTGAGGTTACTCACCTGATAAACCAGTTTGGTGGTTTCATCCATCCAGGACGTCTGGTCGTCATTAAGGACACAGCTGGAGCTGAAAGAGGAGGGGAGGAGGGGAGGGGAGGAGAGGAGGGGAGGAGAGGAGGGGAGGACTGTTTACTCATGTATCTTGAGTAAACATTCCTTCTTCATTACAACAGTGCTGCACTCAGCCGCTCAGACCCGAGTGCGTTACCTTACTCTACGCAAACGTTACTCTATATGCTGGCATTACTCTATACCCCCCATACTCAAATAGCGGCCCGCATGTGGCCCGCGGGCTATCTATTTCTGGCCCGCGAGCTGTTTTGAAAAGTGGTTTTTTTAGGAATCTTTTTTTTTCCAATCGCGCTATCCGCTCTTATTTTGAAATCGCCGATATCAAGATATCAAGACGATGCCGGGGATTGCCTTTATGGCAACAACAAACAGGTTGCAGACGCCCAAATGCGTTCGACGCCCCCCGTAACCGGCCCCTTCAGTGATTGAAAAAATAAAATGTGGCCCGTCATCATTTTTATTTGAGTACCCCTGTTCTATACGCTGGCATTACTCTATACGCTGGCATTACTCTATACGCTAGCATTACTCTTATTCCAAACGACTGAAGCAGGAATAATGCTGGCTAGGACGACGACATAAACCAAATCAGTTCAGACCTACAGTAACGTGTTACGTGACCTTCTGGACTGAAATAATAATAATAATACAAAACGCTGATGTGTAGCAGGGCGTGCCCTGACCGACCCTCGGGGGACAGGGCACCCTCGCTGCGTTACGCTGGCGTCGGTCTGAGATGTGTGACCTTTCACCTTTTGAACTTGACCTGACCCTTGAGGTACTGGAAGAGGATGAGGTACTGCAGCAGGATGTGGCGTCTGAAGTGGCTGTCGCTCAGCTGCAGGTCCATCAGCTACACACACACACACACATATGGGTTTAAAGGTCAGGGTCAAAGGTCAACAAAGTGGTCATTTGTTTGTTCGACAGGGATAAAACAAAACGGTCCACCACAGAATCAGCTGCTTTTCACCGAAATACACGCAAGCAAAATGAAACAACTGCAGAACATGGACAAGTTGGAATTTCAAAAGACTGAACAGAAGACTGTGAACCTTCTCGCTGGTCAGGAACTTGGCGAAGTAGACGTGCTCTCCTCCAGCCGTCTGCATCTCATCCAGCTTCCTCTTGGAAGCCTGAGTGTCGTCCAGCTTGTAGCTCTTAAAAACTGCCAGTGTCTCATCAGAGTACTGCAAAAGAGAGGAGAGAGATCAGCGTTTCACTAGAGAAGAGAGATCAGCGTTTCACTAGAGAAGAGAGATCAGCGTTTCACTAGAGGAGAGGAGAGAGATCAATGTTTCACTAGAGGAGAGAGACCAGCGTCTCAATAGAGGAGAGGAGAGAGACCAGCGTCTCAATAGAGGAGAGGAGAGAGACCAGCGTCTCAATAGAGGAGAGGAGAGAGACCAGCGTCTCAATAGAGGAGAGGAGAGAGAGACCAGCGTCTCAATAGAGGAGAGGAGAGAGACCAGCGTCTCAATAGAGGAGAGAGACCAGCGTCTCAATAGAGGAGAGAGACGAGCGTCTCAATAGAGGAGAGGGACCAGCGTCTCAATAGAGGAGAGACACCAGGGTCTCAATAGAGGAGAGGAGAGAGGCCAGCGTCTCAATAGAGGAGAGAGACCAGTGTCTCAATAGAGGAGAGAGATCAGCGTTTCACTAGAGAGAGATCAGCGTTTCACTAGAGGAGAGAGATCAATGTTTCAATTGAGGAGAGGAGAGAGACCAGCATCTCAATAGAGGAGAGAGACCAGCGTTTCAATAGAGGAGAGAGGCCAGCGTCTCAATAGAGGAGAGAGGCCAGCGTCTCAATAGAGGAGAGGAGAGAGATCAGCGTCTCAATAGAGGAGAGAGACCAGCGTCTCAATAGAGGAGAGAGACCAGCGTCTCAATAGAGGAGAGGCGCCAGCGTCTTAATAGAGGAGAGGCGCCAGCGTCTCAATAGAGGAGAGGAGAGAGACCAGCGTCTCAATAGAGGAGAGGAGAGAGACCAGCGTCTCAATAGAGGAGAGACACCAGGGTCTCAATAGAGGAGAGACACCAGGGTCTCAATAGAGGAGAGGAGAGACACCAGGGTCTCAATAGAGGAGAGGAGAGAGGCCAGCGTCTCAATAGAGGAGAGGAGAGAGGCCAGCGTCTCAATAGAGGAGAGAGATCAGCGTTTCAATAGAGGAGAGGAGAGAGAGACCAGCGTCTCAATAGAGGAGAGGAGAGAGATCAGCGTTTCACTAGAGGAGAGAGAGAGATCAGCGTTTCACTAGAGGAGAGAAAGATCAGCGTTTCACTAGAGGAGAGAGAGAGATCAGCGTTTCACTAGAGGAGAGAGAGAGATCAGCGTTTCACTAGAGGAGAGAGAGATCAGCGTTTCACTAGAGGAGAGAGAGATCAGCGTTTCACTAGAGGAGAGAGAGACCAGCGTTTCACTAGAGGAGAGAGAGACCAGCGTTTCACTAGAGGAGAGAGAGATCAGCGTTTCACTAGAGGAGAAAGAGAGAGACCAGCGTTTCACTAGAGGAGAGAGACCAGCGTTTCACTAGAGGAGAGAGACCAGCGTTTCACTAGAGGAGAGAGACCAGCGTTTCACTAGAGGAGAGAGACCAGCGTTTCACTAGAGGAGAGAGACCAGCGTTTCACTAGAGGAGAGAGACCAGCGTTTCACTAGAGGAGAGAGACCAGCGTTTCACTAGAGGAGAGACCAGCGTTTCACTAGAGGAGAGAGATCAGCGTTTCACTAGAGGAGAGAGATCAGCGTTTCACTAGAGGAGAGAGACCAGCGTTTCACTAGAGGAGAGAGACCAGCGTTTCACTAGAGGAGAGAGATCAGCGTTTCACTAGAGGAGAGAGATCAGCGTTTCACTAGAGGAGAGGAGAGAGATCAGCGTTTCACTAGAGGAGAGGAGAGAGATCAGCGTTTCACTAGAGGAGAGAGAGAGTGTTACCTTAACGAAGGTCATCCAGGAGAACTTCTCGTAGCATTGCACTGGGTTCCTGAAATAGTCCTGCAGTGTCCAGAACTTCCTGTACAGGTTGTAGTCGATCGGAATGGAACTGAAACACAAAAGACATTCAACAACAGATCCTCTTTATTCTGGTCCAGCTGATCCCAGATCAGCTTCTTATTTCCATGAAGCCGTTCCCACAGTGTGATCTAGGACGAACAAGCAGGCTGTGTTTACCAGGGTGCAGGTGTGTCTTCATCACCCATTTCACCTTCCTCTACCTCCATCCCATCCTCTTTGACCTCAGTGCTCTGACACACACACACACACACACACACACACACACACACACACACACACACACACACACACACACACACACACACAGATTAGTTTGTTTGGTCGTTTTAAACAGTGTTAATGTTAATATTTAGTGTAATAATGAAATAGTAATGATAGTGTGTGTGTGTGTGTGTGCGTGTGTGTGTGTGTGTGTGTGTGTGTGTGTGTGTGTGTGTGTGTGTGTGTGTGTGTGTGTGTGTGTGTGTGTGTGTGAGAGAGAGAATACCTGCTGTCCGAGTGTACTCTCCTGCTCATTCTTATTGAACACGGTGATGTTGTCTAGGTTGAACTGACTCTGCAGATTCAGGCCTAAAACATTCAACACACAGAAAGTAAGAGATTGAGAATGACCAGCAGAGAGAGACAGACAGACACAGTCAAAGAGATGGTCAGAGAGGAAGACAGTCAGAGAGAGAGAGAGAGAGAGAGAAGTAGTTTGTAGAAGAGAGACATCTTTCTGGAGAACCATTTCTCCAACGTTAAATGTGAAGAGTGTTCTGGACACACGCGTCCTCCAGGGCCCTGTAACCCGCCTCAGATCAGGAACGCTACCACACCAACATCAGCAGGAACTTCATCAAACACACAATGATGAAGTGATTTAGATCTTTGTTTTCTTTGAAATAAAATTGTAGTGAAACAAAAAGAGAAAAAAATATTTTCTGAAACTGGATATTTCGCCAAGGCAACCAAAGGCATGGGAAGGAATGCCTTGTTAAAAAGCATGTGTAGGGAATGCTACGTAACGTCACTTAACACACTTAGAAGAGCGTTACATGCTCAGATGTGGAACTGGTAACATGGGGGGGGGGGGTGGTACCTGATTTCTCAGACAGGGGGAAGAGGCGGGCCAGGAAGAGCTGGATCCGCCCACAGAACACCGTGTTCTGGGACTTGGAGAGTCTTCTGAGCAGATCTATCAGCACAGAGATCAAGAACCATTAGGACCACCACACACACACAGCCACATTTACACACATGTACAGGTTTCACAGCGAAACTAATATTACATACGCACTTGTTACTTGACCTATATAAATATATGAAAATATAGTCTGAAGGTGTATCTCAATTCAGGGGCTGCAGCCCACGAAGTGCGCATTTGTAGGCCGGTTACGTCACTGCGCCGCGACGAGGCTGTCCCAATTCGTGGACTCCTTCTTATGCGGCCGACGAATGTAGCCTTCAAAACCCCGAAAACGAAGGATGCGTCTGAGTATCCTTCGCGTCCCACCATATCCCAGGATTCATTGCTCTATGAACAATAAACAGGCGGAGTCTAGTGTACGGGCCGAAGAATTCGTTTTTAAATGTCGGTATTTTTTAAATATGGACATTTATACTGCAATGAGATGCTAAATAACATGCCAGTTATTAATGATATTGCAGGTAAACCTGTGCTTTGAGTATTTACTAAAGAGTAACGTTTATAAAAATACATTGAATTTTGTTATGAAGTTATACTTCCCGCCAAACATGTGAATACATGTTCAACGCATTTTCTTTTAGGCATTTGTGGGTGATGTGATATTTGTCGGACAGCTCGCTAACACGTATGTAACGTATGTAACGGGGCAGGGTGTGGTCACGCAAACATACGTCTTGCGAAGACTAGACTGTCTCATTTAACAGCCGTGAGATGCAGCCTACCCGGCCTTCGAAGTGTGTGGCCACCGTGGGCTGCGGTCTACACGGTCTACGTATGCTGCAGCCCCTGAATTGAGATGCAGCCTGTGTGTAAGCCTGAATCTCATCACTTCATCTCTGTTGAAGGTGAGATCTTACCATTACACATCCGCAACAGGTAGTTCTTCCCGGCTGAGTAGAAAGAATTCTGGAGACAAAACCAAACGAGAGTAAATGAGAACTAAAGGACTGAGGCGTCTGTGGACACGCAGTCGGGGTGGATCGGGGGGGAGCTCACAGACTTCCACGTGGAAACGTTCTCCTCAACAAACGAGAAGATCCTGTCACACTGGTCCAGAGGGAGGCAGTCGAGAACGTCACCTAGCAACACGAATGGCGTGGTGGCCGAGCAGATTCCTACAGGGAGATTCCATCATGAACTTTCACTCATTCTGTTACCCCCCTACACTTAACCCCCTCACACTGTTACCCCCCTACACTTAACCCCCTCACACTGTTACCCCCCTACACGTAACCACCTCACACTGTTACCCCCTACACTTAACCACCTCACACTGTTACCCCCCTACACTTAACCACCTCACACTGTAACCCCCCTACACTTAACCACCTCACACTGTTACCCCCCTACACTTAACCACCTCACACTGTTACCCCCCTACACTTAACCACCTCACACTGTTACCCCCCTACACGTAACCACCTCTCACTGTTACCCCCCCTACACGTAACCACCTCACACTGTTACCCCCCTACACTTAACCACCTCACACTGTTACCCCCCTACACTTAACCACCTCACACTGTTACCCCCTACACTTAACCACCTCACACTGTTACCCCCCTACACTTAACCACCTCACACTGTTACCCCCTACACTTAACCACCTCACACTGTTACCCCCTACACTTAACCACCTCACACTGTTACCCCCTACACGTAACCACCTCACACTGTTACCCCCTACACTTAACCACCTCACACTGTTACCCCCTACACTTAACCACCTCACACTGTTACCCCCTACACTTAACCACCTCACACTGTTACCCCCTACACTTAACCACCTCACACTGTTACCCCCCTACACTTAACCACCTCACACTGTTACCCCTCTACCCTGGCGTTTTATGTATTCAGTAATCGTGTGCATATCCTGTACATTCCTGCATTAATGTACATTCATATACTGCGTGTCGTATGTGTACTGCCTGGATTGAGTTCCCAACAGCCAGAGCCAAATCTCTCGTGTGTGTCAGTGTTGTTGTCCAGTTAAGCTGACTGTGGTTCTAAGGTAATGTAAACCTAAGCGGAGTGATGCTGTGGGAGGAGAGAGGAGGCGTGTCCTCACCCTCCGTCACGC
>NC_135224.1:2300332-2330332 GCF_052324685.1 Brachyhypopomus gauderio
AAAAGAAAGAAATAGTGTCTGTTAACATAGAGCGTCTCCTTCATTTCTGCTCCAGCTCTCACGAGTTTGCAGACTAATGTTTAGTAATGTTTGTTTTTGCATTACTGAAGCCATTAAACCATGTAGCCTGTCTGTGGTGCTGGGACACTAAACCATAAGCACAGTCTCTGCTATACATTCTTCTGGGATTTTCAAAAACACGTTTTGCAAAACATTTACACAATTCTGTACACCAGACACATCATTCGACACTGAAATATCTGTGTTTCACTGCCATACAAACGCCACGTCCATTTACCAAGCAGACAAAGCCAGCCGCCGTCACAGGTGAAGACACTTGGGGGTTATATGTGTGCTTAGAAATGAGAGCCTGAGAACGGTGAAGTTTAACCCTGGAGAGAGGATGAGGACGAAGATGAAGATGAAGATAAGGGATCATATCAGAGAAAGTGTCATCAGGTGCCGTCAACTCTGGGCAGATAATATCTCTGACAACATCTCAGTGTGTGCAGCCATTATCCAGAATGGTGTCATTGATTATGGTGATTGGTCAGTCACTTTCCTCAACACATTTCACAACATCCTCGTTTGGTCGTGTTTGACCAAATCATTCAGGTTCAGAAAATGTTCAGTGCGTTGACAAAAACTGTAAAATGGTAAGAAATAGTTTGCAGAAGTAACACACATGTACTAAAGAGAGACAGCAACGCTATACTGTTAGCTTAATCTTAACTCTGGGGAGGCACACAGATATGGACTAGTAGACTAGTAGATATACGCTAGATATACGCTACTGAGGTAGTTCATCTGACCTTCTGAGAGATCTGATATCATTTATAGAGATGCATGAATAGATAAAATTGTCGACAACAAAATGACATTATTGTGTATATGAGAGTGCACTGGTGTGTTATTTATAAAAGAGTGCACTGGTGTGTTATTTATATGTGCTGGTATGTACTAGTGTGTACGGGTGTGTGTACTGGTGTGTGTGCTGGTATGTACTAGTGTGTACTGGTGTGTGTGCTGGTGTGTACTGGTGTGTACTGGTGTGTGTACTGGTGTGTAATGGTGTGTGTGCTGGTGTGTGTGCTGGTGTGTACTGGTGTGTGTGCTGGTGTGTACTGGTGTGTGTGCTGGTGTGTGTGCTGGTGTGTGTGCTGGTGTGTACTGGTGTGTGTGCTGGTGTGTACTGGTGTGTGTGCTGGTGTGTGTCCTGGTGTGTACTGGTGTGTGTGCTGATGTGTACTGGTGTGTGTGCTGGTGTGTACTGGTGTGTGTACTGGTGTGTGTGCTGGTGTGTACTGGTGTGTGTGCTGGTGTGTACTGGTGTGTACTGGTGTGTGTACTGGTGTGTAATGGTGTGTGTGCTGGTGTGTGTGCTGGTGTGTACTGGTGTGTGTGCTGGTGTGTACTGGTGTGTGTGCTGGTGTGTACTGGTGTGTGTGCTGGTGTGTGTGCTGGTGTGTGTGCTGGTGTGTACTGGTGTGTGTGCTGGTGTGTACTGGTGTGTGTGCTGGTGTGTGTCCTGGTGTGTACTGGTGTGTGTGCTGATGTGTACTGGTGTGTGTGCTGGTGTGTACTGGTGTGTGTACTGG
This sequence comes from Brachyhypopomus gauderio, assembly GCF_052324685.1. Taxonomy (NCBI): domain Eukaryota; kingdom Metazoa; phylum Chordata; class Actinopteri; order Gymnotiformes; family Hypopomidae; genus Brachyhypopomus; species Brachyhypopomus gauderio. The sequence continues at coordinate 2,301,931 of NC_135224.1, forward strand.
TGTGTGTGCTGGTGTATACTGGTGTGTGTGGTGGTGTGTACTGGTGTTCTGATTCCATTTGTGAGTTGACTGGCAGTCAACTCAAGCACGATGTGCTGAACAACTCTGTCCTGTTTCTCATTGTTGGATCCCTGATCTCACAAGCTCTTTATGTAGCTGCATACCAGCAGAGAGCCTGCAGAATTTCTCACGTGGGAGCATTTGTACCCGTCAGCGAGACGGCAGGACGGCGGGAGTTTGGGGTGTTACGGTGCTGTTTCCACCAGAGGGGCGAGGTGTTGCTCTCACAGAGGCGCGTAACTGTCACACACCAGCGCTGTGTGCACGTGGTCAGATGGCCAGAGTTGGAGGACGTTGTGAGCGCTTGAGCACATTTTGACAGACACTTTCACATCCTTCCTGGTGAGGTAGCGCTGGTGAGGGCTGCGTCCCGGCGTGTCCTGGTGTGTCCCTCCCAACACTCGCGTCCTCAACACAATACTGATTGTTGGCACTGCCCTTTGATGTTGTGCCAGGACACGATGTGAGCCAGACCAGACGTGACCGTGTGAGTCGCCTCGGACTCTGATAAGCACCGAACATCTCTCCTCAGTCAAAATCTCACGTGACTCGGACTCACGCCACACACTTCCCATATAAGCTATTTTTCTCCTTGACAGAGAGGAAGGTGGACAATAGGAATGCGTCTGCAGAGATAAGTCAAGTCCTATAGGACAGCGCTGATGGACGTCAAGGAACATAATGGATCACGGAAAGCAAACCGCAGCGTTTCCAGTCATAGATTAGAACAGTGATAGCTACTGAAACCCATCCATGAATCAGTCATGTTGTTGTGAATAGTTACACACACACACACACACACACACACACACACACACACACACACACACACACACGCACACACACACACACACCACACACACACACACACACACACACACTCCTGAGCCCCCCAGTAGGCAAGGCAATGCATGTTTATTTATGTAGCACCTTTCACACACACTGGCAATTCAAAGTGCTTTACACAAGAAAAGAAAGAAGATTATTATGACCCAAGGTCTATCACCTTGGGATAAAAATTAAAAACAAGATTTTAAAGGAAATTAAAATGATTACAATATAAAAATAAAAGATAAAATGATTAAAAGATAAAATAATTAAAGAAGATAATAATAAAACAATAAAACTGGAAACAGAGAAAATAAATAAGGAAATAAGAATAAGTAAAAGATAAATAAAATAAATAAAATAATTAAAATAGGCTACGTTTACAGTACCTACACAAACCAAAAGCCAGTTCAAATAAATACATTTTTATCTTGGATTTAACACCTTGTAGTCTATCCTGTATTGTACTGGTAACCAGTGTAAGAACTTAAGAACAGGGGTGATGTGATCACTTCTTTTGCTCATAGTGACTCTAACAGCTGCATTTTGAATCAGTTGTAGATGTTTGTCTTTTTTGTGAGTCCTGTTAGGAGGTCATTACAGTAATCAACCCTGCTAGAGACAAAAACATGAATGAGTTTCTCTAGATCTGCGTTTGTCAAAAAATATCTTACTGATATTCTTAAGATGATAAAATGCTGACTTAGTTACTGATTTAATGTGACTGTTTCCACTGCTGGGTGGAGATGGTGCACCAACCAATGACATCCAGCCTGCAGCATCTCTGTGGTCAGACCGTAGAAGAGCAGAGTTCTCTCAAACCACAGGATGGCAGTTTCTCATAGTGACTGATGGCCATATACATGAACTAAACAAAAACTTTTGGTTTTCTAATGTGTTCTAACGGGCCGCCCAATGGAGGATAGGTTCACTTTTGAGTCTTGGTCCTCCCAAGGTTTCTTCCTATTCCCCACCATCATAGGGAGTTTTTCCTTGCCACTGTCGCCTTTAAAGCTGCTTTGTGACATGTGTTGTAAAAAGTGCTATATAACTAAATTTGACTTGACTTGACTTGTTCTCTGGCCACACCCCCTCTCAATTTGAAACCCCGCCCATCAGTATGAGTATGTTTTGTCATTCATGTTGCTGGTTTTGGTTGTCTGTTGTCCAGTATTCTTGTTGGTGTTCGAGTCCGTATTAGGGTAAAGTGTATTAGGGTAAAGTGTATTAGGGTAAAGTGTATAAAGTGTATTAGGGTAAAGTGTATTAGGGTAAAGTGTATAAAGTGTATTTGATATATTCTTTGTTTTGTAATGTCTAAGAATCTTTACGGGTTGGCATTCAATGTCTGGAGTTTCTGATATGACCCTGACAAGGACCCTGTTGGTTATGTTTTTGGATTAACCCTGAATAAACCACACAAGAACCAGCCACACAAGAACCAGCCACACAAGAACCAGCCATACAAGAACCAACCACACAAGGACCAGCCACACAAGGACCAGCCACACAAGGACCAGCCACACAAGAACCAGTCACACAAGGACCAACCACACAAGGACCAGCCACACAAGAACCAGCCACACAAGGACCAGCCACACAAGGACCAGCCATACAAGAACCAGCCACACAAGGACCAGCCATACAAGGACCAGTCACACAAGCAGTAGATCACTGACTATAACAGCAGTAGATCACTGACTATAACAGTAGTAGATCACTGACTATAACAGCAGTAGATCACTGACTATAACAGCAATACATCACTGACTATAACAGTAGTAGACCACTGACTATAACAGCAGTAGATCACTGTCTATGGCAGCAGTAGATCACTGACTATAACAGCAGTAGATCACTGACTATAACAGTAGTAGATCACTGACTATAACAGCAGTAGATCACTGAGAGGGTGTGTCCATTCAGTTGGGTGTCCTGTGCACTGACGGCTTTCATTAACCTAAAGACTATTATAAAATATGACAGAATAAGACACAATATCTCACAGACCAAAAACATACCAAGGGAATAGAAAATTGTCTGTGTACAGTAGAGAGAGAGAGAGAGAGAGAGAGAGAGAGAGAGAAATCAAGAGAGAGAAAGGGAGAGAGAGAAGAGAGGGAGAGAGATATATAGAGAGAAATAAAGAGAAAGGGAGAGAGAGAGAGGAGGGAGAGAGATAGAGAGAGAAATAAAGGGAGAGAGATAGAGAGAGAGAAAGAGAGAGAGAGAGAGTAGGAGAACACAGCAGGAGAACTGCAGAAACAGAAGAAGAAGGATGAGATGATGAGATGATGAGACGAGACACGGAGCTGGTTGTACATGAGAGAAGTTTGAGTTTTGAGAAGATTTGAGTTTTGAGGCTGGATTATTCTCATGGGTTAGTCTCACTTTGGAGGAAGGGAGTTCTATAGAAGGGAAATTGTAGAGATCGGCCATGAAGAAAAAAATGGATGTGTGTGTAGGGTGGAGGAGAGAATGGGTGTGTGTTGGGGTGGAGCAGAGAGATAAGAGCCTTGTTAAGAGCCTTGAAAACGAGGTGGAGAATTTTGATCATTAATGGGAAGCCAGTGGCGTCGACATAAAGTGTGTGTGAATTAAAAGATTGGTGGCAGAATTCTGAGCCATTTGATGTTTGGGAAGTACGGAGGCCTTACAGACGCATTTAACGCATAGCATGCTGGGTAGTGTGTTTATGTAGCCACCCGTCTGGGTGGGGTGGTGATGGAGAGGTTGATTAAGAGCTGAATAGCTCTGTCTTCATTACCCATTATCAATATCCTTACAGGGCACCATAGCCTCCCATCCAACAGCAGCACCAGGAACTACATTTCCCATGAGTCTGTGGGGAGGAACTACATACACACGTTTATATATTTTAAATTAAAGTATTAATTATTGTTAATTATTGAATTGATAACAAAAATTTGTATATATATATATATATATATATATATATATATATATATATATATATATATATATATATATAAATAAAATAAATGTAAAATATATATAATAAAATAAAATATTTGAATTATATATATATATATATATATATATATATATATATATATATATATATAATTTTATTTTAATATATATATTTATTACATTTTATTATTTTTAAATAATTTTTACGTAAATGTCTTTAATTTATGTAAATGTATTTAATAAATAACTTTATTTTTATTGTTGATCTTTTTATTTATTTATGTGACAGTCACATATTTCATAATTATTGTTGCGTTTATTGTCATTTCTCTTTCTCTAAGGGTTTTAATCTAATTATTGTAAATTACAGTCATGCCAATAAAGCTTCCTTGAATCTTGAATCCATACATATATATGTATGAACATCACAAAATAATAAGCCAAAGACAAATTGTATTAATGTTTATTACTGTGAAAACAGTGTTGGTTAAAACAGCAGGATGTGTGTGCATGATCTGACCCAATAAACAACTTCAGTCTGCACTAATGAAATCACACATTAAACTAATGTTGAGTCACAGACATTCAGATGGTGAGCATTAACGTGTTGTCCTGAGCAAACCTCTGTTAGCTGTTTCTTCTTACAGTAGGTTGTGATAACACTTGAACAGTGCAGTAAAAACATCATCCAATCAGAATCAGGAGAATTAGCAAGGTTGCCATGGTTAATGACCTCTGAACTTCCAGTTCCAGCACTGCCAGAATGAGGTGCATTATGGGTGGGACAGAACCATAAGATGAACAGACAGAGTGACTTGACCAATGAGACGACGTGGAGGCGGAGCCAACCTCCATCCCTTCAGACGCAGGCTACGCCTCAGCTCCGCCCCTTAAGGCTCTTAAGCGTCTGCTGTAAGGTTCCGTGTGCGGCTGCAGCAGGAAGTCATATATCAGAGCAGAGGCCACGCCCCCCAGCATGGGTGCCACCCAGAAGACCTGCATTTGGAGTATACCACACACACACACACACACACACACACACACACACGTACACACACACACACACACACACACGTACCACACACACACGTACACACACACACACACACACGTACACACACACACACACACACACACTTGTGGGTGATTGTATCTGACTATAATGCTCACATGCTCCTGAAGGCCTTCACTACCTAGCAGAGTTCAACACACTCCTGTCACACACACTCACACACACCTCTCTCATTCACACTGGTTCACGTAGCTTGGCAGATTTTATTCTGAGCCTTGTTCAAAACAGCAGTTTAGTGGAGCTGTTTAAACTGGCTAACCTGGCTAAACAGGAGAGAGTAGAGAGATTCAGTCTTACCCAGTGGTTGTCAAACTTATTCAGAAGGACAGCAGGTCCAAAGGATCGTGCAGGGTTGATGCCACAGCCCGTGTAGCTGATCTACAGGAAGCAGTGTGTAGAGAGAATGTCCAGAAGGAATCAGAGACGGAAGATCTACGTTCTCACCAGGGATAGGGTTTACTGTGATTCACTTCACTTTCATCTCTATTCCAATTCACATCCATATCTGTTCCACTTCACATTCGTATCTATTCCAATTCCACTTAATTTCCATTTCACATGCAAATCAAGAGGACACAGTTTAACTAATCTACATATCAAGAGGACACAGTTTAACTAATCTACATATCAAGAGGACACAGTATAACTAACCTACATATCAAGAGGACACAGTTTAACTGCACCTACATATCAAGAGGACACAGTTTAACTAACCTACATATCAAGAGGACACAGTTTAACTGCACCTACATATCAAGAGAACACAGTTTAACTGCACCTACATATCAAGAGGACACAATTTAAGTAACCTACATATCAAGAGGACACTGTTTAACTAACCTACATATCAAGAGGACACAGTTTAACTAACCTACATATCAAGAGGACACAGTTTAACTGCACCTACATATCAAGAGGACACAGTTTAACTAACCTACATATCAAGAGGACACAGTTTAACTGCACCTACATATCAAGAGGACACTGTTTAACTAACCTACATATCAAGAGGACACAGTTTAACTAACCTACATATCAAGAGGACACAGTTTAACTGCACCTACATATCAAGAGGACACAGTATAACTAACCTACATATCAAGAGAACACAGTTTAACTAACCTACATATCAAGAGGACACAGTATAACTAACCTACATATCAAGAGGACACAGTTTAACTGCACCTACATATCAAGAAGACACAGTTTAACTGCACCTACATATCAAGAGGACACAGTTTAACTGCACCTACATATCAAGAGAACACAGTTTAACTAACCTGCATATCAAGAGGACACAGTATAACTAACCTACATATCAAGAGGACACAGTTTAACTAACCTACATATCAAGAGGACGCAGTTTAACTAACCTACATATCAAGAGGACACAGTATAACTAACCTACATATCAAGAAGACACAGTTTACCTAACCTACATATCAAGAGGACACAGTTTACCTAACCTACATATCAAGAGGACACAGTATAACTAACCTACATATCAAGAGAACACAGTTTAACTAACCTACATATCAAGAGGACACAATTTAACTAACCTACATATCAAGAGGACACAGTTTAACTAACCTACATATCAAGAGGACAGTTTAACTAACCTACATATCAAGAGGACACAGTTTAACTGACCTACATATCAAGAGGACACAGTTTAACTGCACCTACATATCAAGAGGACACAGTATAACTAACCTACATATCAAGAGGACACAGTTTAACTAACCTACATATCAAGAGGACACAGTATAACGAACCTACATATCAAGAGAACACAGTTTAACTAATCTACATATCAAGAGGACACAGTATAACTAACCTACATATCAAGAGGACACAGTTTAACTGCACCTACATATCAAGAGGACACAGTTTAACTAACCTACATATCAAGAGGACACAGTTTAACTGCACCTACATATCAAGAGAACACAGTTTAACTGCACCTACATATCAAGAGGACACAATTTAAGTAACCTACATATCAAGAGGACACTGTTTAACTAACCTACATATCAAGAGGACACAGTTTAACTGCACTTACATATCAAGAGGACACAGTTTAACTGCACCTAAATATCAAGAGAACACAGTTTAACTGCACCTACATATCAAGAGGACACAGTTTAACTGCACCTACATATCAAGAGGACACAGTTTAACTAACCTACATATCAAGAGGACACAGTTTAACTGCACCTACATATCAAGAGGACACAGTTTAACTAACCTACATATCAAGAGGACACAGTTTAACTGCACCTACATATCAAGAGGACACTGTTTAACTAACCTACATATCAAGAGGACACAGTTTAACTAACCTACATATCAAGAGGACACAGTTTAACTGCACCTACATATCAAGAGGACACAGTATAACTAACCTACATATCAAGAGAACACAGTTTAACTAACCTACATATCAAGAGGACACAGTATAACTAACCTACATATCAAGAGGACACAGTTTAACTGCACCTACATATCAAGAAGACACAGTTTAACTGCACCTACATATCAAGAGGACACAGTTTAACTGCACCTACATATCAAGAGAACACAGTTTAACTAACCTGCATATCAAGAGGACACAGTATAACTAACCTACATATCAAGAGGACACAGTTTAACTAACCTACATATCAAGAGGACGCAGTTTAACTAACCTACATATCAAGAGGACACAGTATAACTAACCTACATATCAAGAAGACACAGTTTACCTAACCTACATATCAAGAGGACACAGTTTACCTAACCTACATATCAAGAGGACACAGTATAACTAACCTACATATCAAGAGAACACAGTTTAACTAACCTACATATCAAGAGGACACAATTTAACTAACCTACATATCAAGAGGACACAGTTTAACTAACCTACATATCAAGAGGACAGTTTAACTAACCTACATATCAAGAGGACACAGTTTAACTGACCTACATATCAAGAGGACACAGTTTAACTGCACCTACATATCAAGAGGACACAGTATAACTAACCTACATATCAAGAGGACACAGTTTAACTAACCTACATATCAAGAGGACACAGTATAACGAACCTACATATCAAGAGAACACAGTTTAACTAACCTACATATCAAGAGGACACAATTTAACTAACCTACATATCAAGAGGACACAGTTTAACTAACCTACATATCAAGAGGACAGTTTAACTAACCTACATATCAAGAGGACACAGTTTAACTGACCTACATATCAAGAGGACACAGTTTAACTGCACCTACATATCAAGAGGACACAGTATAACTAACCTACATATCAAGAGGACACAGTTTAACTAACCTACATATCAAGAGGACACAGTATAACTAACCTACATATCAAGAGGACACAGTTTAACTGCACCTACATATCAAGAGGACACAGTTTAACTAACCTACATATCAAGAGGACACAGTTTAACTAACCTACATATCAAGAGGACACAGTATAACTAACCTACATATCAAGAGGACACAGTATAACTAACCTACATATCAAGAGGACACAGTTTAACTGACCTACATATCAAGAGGACACAGTTTAACTGCACCTACATATCAAGAGGACACAGTTTAACTAACCTACATATCAAGAGGACACAGTATAACTAACCTACATATCAAGAGGACACAGTTTAACTGCACCTGCACATTTTTTCATGTCATTGCACTTTCTGCTCATATTTCTACCTCCTTCCTGCTAGGAACTGTGAATAAAAAGTTCCAAATTTAAAATCCAACAAGCAAAAAGAGCAAAGTGTTGAGTAGTGTGTGGAGCAGTGTGTTGAGTAGTGTGCTGAGTAGTGTGCTTAGCAGTGTGTTGAGCAGTGTGTTGAGTAGCGTGTTGAGTAGTGTGTTGAGCAGTGTGTTGAGTAGTGTGTTTAGTAGCGTGTTGAGTAGTGTGTTGAGCAGTGTGTTGAGTAGTGTGTTGAGTAGTGTGTGGAGCAGTGTGCTGAGTAGTTTGTGGCACAGTGTGTTGAGTAGTGTGTTTAGTAGCGTGTTGAGTAGTGTGTTTAGCAGTGTGTTGAGTAGTGTGTTGAGTGATGTGTTGAGCAGTGTGTTGAGTGATGTGTTGAGCAGCGTGTTGAGCAGCATGTTGAGTAGTGTGTTGAGTAGCATGTTGAGTAGCATGTTTTGTAGCGTGTTGAGTAGTGTGTTGAGTAGCATGTTGAGTAGCGTGTTGAGTAGCGTGTTGAGTAGCGTGTTGCTTACGGCTGCCAGGTGTCCCAGAGCGACGGAGAGTCCGATGGCGAGAGGCGCAGATCCATTCACATCCTGCCGACGGCTGTCCGTGGTTGCTAGGACACACAGCACGAGCTGGAAGGTGGCCAAAAACTCAATGCCAAAACCCTGTGCTGCAGTCAGATCACTAGACAGCTGAGAGAGAAGACGAGAGAGACAAGAGACATCTGAGAGACAAGACCAAGACACACCCACGTCTGAGAGACAAGACGAAGACACACCCACGTCTGAGAGACAAGACCAAGACACACCCATGTCTGAGAGACAAGACCAAGACACACCCACATCTGAGAGACAAGACCAAGACACACCCACGTCTGAGAGACAAGACCAAGACACACCCACATCTGAGAGACAAGACGAAGACACACCCACGTCTGAGAGACAAGACCAAGACACACCCACGTCTGAGAGACAAGACCAAGACACACCCACATCTGAGAGACAAGACCAAGACACACCCACGTCTGAGAGACAAGACCAAGACACACCCACATCTGAGAGACAAGACCAAGACACACCCATGTCTGAGAGACAAGACCAAGACACACCCACGTCTGAGAGACAAGACGAAGACACACCCACGTCTGAGAGACAAGACCAAGACACACCCACATCTGAGAGACAAGACGAAGACACACCCATGTCTGAGAGACAAGACGAAGACACACCCACGTCTGAGAGACAAGACGATGACACACCCACGTCTGAGAGACAAGACAAAGACACACCCACGTCTGAGAGACAAGACCAAGACACACCCACATCTGAGAGACAAGACCAAGACACACCCACATCTGAGAGACAAGACAAAGACACACCCACATCTGAAAGACAAGACAAAGACACACCCACGTCTGAGAGACAAGACGAAGACACACCCACGTCTGAGAGACAAGCTGTACCATCCTGCTACATTTACCTGGCCTGCCTGTCACAGGACTCACACACCTGCTGCTTACCGTATTGTCTCCCGTAGCAGGGTTTTTTGTCGGCCGTACAGCGTAGACGATGCCGCTGGCCACGGATGCCCCCAGCATCTGGGCCATGATGTAGAGCGCCGCCTTGAGGACGCTGATCTGGCAGCTGACCAGCATGCCCAGGGTGACGGCGGGGTTCAGGTGCGCCCCGCTGATGTGGCCCAGACTCTGAGCCAGGGTGGCGATGGCCAACCCAAACGCCAAGGCCACCTTCACCTCCTGGTCCGGGTTGGTGTTGTGGGTGTTGCCGATGGCGGTTGCGATGCCTAAAAAGACAAACAGTGTCATTCCAACAAACTCGGCGATGACAGCCCGCCAAAACGACCCTGTGCGGAACTCCTGAGCCATGTTGGTACCGACGGTCTGTGACAGCAGCACTTACTGATGGATCAGTAGAGTCAGCAGACACTTATATACCAGCGACAGGAGGTGATGAACAGGAAGCCGATTTTAAAAAGGCAACCACAACCGTCGCTTTGTTATTAGTGTTACTGTTAGGATAGGCCTGTTCTATTTGTTACTTTAACTTTAGAAATTTCTGGTCAACACCGAGGGAGGGAAAAACATAATTTAGATTCCTTGTACGTCTGATACATGTGAAGAACTGACAATAAAGATAACTTTGACTTTGGCAGGCTTTGACTTTGGCAAGTCCTGGAGACTGTAGCTTTTTGCAGCTGAAGGCATTTATTCAAAATTACATATACTAATCCTATAAATACACAATTTATAAAAAGTGGCATTAAAACTCCAGCTGGACTTAATACACTCACACCACATCACCTCCTACTCCAACATCTGTGTGGAGAATACACACCACCCAAATTTAACCTGTACTCAGCACAGACTGTATATACCTTGGTGTATGTACAGTAACTACACCACCATAAACTTGGGCTTTATACTGATTTTAGTGAATTGCTTCCAAACAAACATGAAAGCCTTTGTGAAGTTCTGGAGAGGACCAAAAGCCTACACAAGATTAGCTGCAGGGGCTGGTCTGAGATCAGTGACCGTGCTACAGTTTCCACCTCTTTGAACAGTCACACAGTGCTCAGATCAGCTCCTAAATGAGGAAGTAAAACAAGCACATGGTCACTGCAGAGCAGACACATTTGTTTCAGAAGATTAGCACTTTGAAGAATTCTGACTTGAGGTAATTTGCCCAAATGTGTGACCACCACCTACAACTTAGAGCTGCTAACAACCCTGCAATAGAACATTGGCACATGAAGGATATTCATACTGATCAATGCAGCAGGGCCCACTCAGCTGTTGAGATGTGATGGGCAACTTGGTGAGACTTGGATAGACCCACACAGTAAATGTTAGAGCTACCCATGTTTCTCCAACTCCACCAAAACCTTAGTCAGTAGGCAAGGGCACGGCCTTGGTCAGACTACAGTCCCAGTTCAGTCCCTGCTGCAAATAATCTCCTAACCCTCCCTTCAGAGAAGAAGACTTCAATGTGAAACACTCAACACTTAAGCCAAGGCAAGAGACACCAAGAATAGATCCAATCATGATTTATTTCCACAAATCAGACAATGGAGCACATCTTAACCAGTTAAGTGAAACATGGATCAAGTTTGGATGCAGTTGTTCACTGTGGTTTCTCCCAGTGTTCTCCAGCACCACCCTCAACCAGGGGCTCCGTGTCGACCACCAACGCCTCCACCCCATGGCACAGGGTCTTCAGACGTCCCGTGAAGTCCAGCCCCCTGGGAGACAGGATGAAGTCGTAGAGGAGAGCAGCGATGATGCCACCAGTCACCGGCCCAGCCCAGAACACCTGGAGAAGCAGGAAGAGTCATTCAGCTACATGACAGGGTAGAAGGTTTCAACACTTCAGATTCATCTCAAGTTCTCACCCAGTGGTTCTCAAACTCCATGGACACCAGAGCTGGCCCAAATGATCGAGCAGGGTTGATCCCACAGCCAGTGTAGCTCATCTGTTGGGATCATTTTAAAAACCACGACTCAGTCATACCAGATTAACACCAGCCAAATCATGAACAATGCCACTTCTTGTCAAGTCATGGAGCTCAAGACAAGGCACCTAGGGAGAAAGAAAGTGAAAAAGCTCTTACTCCTGCAAGATGGCCCAGAGTCACAGACAGGCCGATACCAAACGGCACTGCACCGGCAACATCACCCCGTCTTTTATCTGTAGTTGCTAGGAAGCACAGCACCAACTGGAGTGTGAGGAGAAACTCAATCCCAAAAGCCTGTCCTGGGCTGACTCCTTTCAGCTAGGAAACAAAAGGGAGTGAAGTCATTAGCATCAACAGGAAGGAGGCTTACTGGTCAATCTTCCCCCTTTAAAATATGGCACACTGAAGTGACACCAAGCATGTTAAACATATCCTGCTCAGGAAGCAGACAGCCCTCACCATTGAAAACAAGAAAAAAAAAAAACCAGCTAGTTTTAACTGCATGTTTTAAGACACTCACCTTGTTCAAGTCAAGAGACTCGACAGCTTCAGGCTTCACTCCCAGAACAATCGCGCTAGCAAGAACGGCTCCCAGCATCTGGGCCAAGACGTACCACAGTGCTCTGCACACGCTGATCTGACAGCTCACCAAGACACTCAGGGTGATGGCGGGGTTCAGGTGCGCCCCGCTGACGTGACCCAGACTCTGGACCATGGTTGCAACGCCAAGACCAAAGGCTAAAGCCACCTTCACCTCCTGGTCCGGGTAGCTGTTGTTCCCATTACCAATTGCAGCAGAGATGCCAACAAAGAGGAGCAGGGTCGTCCCCAGGAACTCAGCAAGAACAGCCCTCCAGAAGGACAGGGTCTTCAGTTCTCTAACCATGGCCAAGAACAGCAGCTAACAGGACAAACACACTAGAACAACCACAACTGAGTAACTCAAGAGAGCAACTGAAAAACTACCACCAGACGCTGCTCATTTAAACGCTTCTCTTTAACGCTACACCTCTTGTTACCACTTTAAGTCTTAATTTGCCTTTCAATCTGATTGGCTGATGGGCTGACGGCCGTTTAATGGGCCAATTAAGCAATTAATCAGGTTTTTGTGTGACATAGTGTGTGCCAGCTCTCTTAATTGGTGAAAATGGTTCATAGCAGCCAAAACCAGAGCAATATTGCGCAAGTAGTGCTTTTAAAAAGTAGTGTATAAATTGCTAATTTGCTGTCACTATATTGACTTACACAAAGTGCTTTCATCAAATGTAGGATGAAAAATGAAGTTATTTTGTGACCGAGGTACTTGTGTAACATTATGCATCAAATAAATACCCAAAGGTTTGTTAATCTATTTGGAGGCCAAGATCCTCTGCGTGTTCACAATGTATGCTGCTTCTTCACGGCACCAAGGAGACTCTCATCCACAGAACTAGCTGGGACAGATTTCCAAGCCCAGTAATGATCTTGTGATTTGGCTAAGCAAGGTGCCACTGAACCGGGAGCTCTGGTATTGCTAATGTTAGAAGTGGTTATTGATTCTAGGCCACCTAGATCCACCAATAATCACCAACAAACAACAAAGGCTTTAATGTATTTGAGACACACCCAGGCCTCCTGACATTTGAAGTATGTTACAGAGGCAGGGGGCAACAGTGTTGGGAGTTCTGGAGTGTAGCGTTCAGGTAGCATAGAGCACATGCCCAATGGGGTTTGACGTTCAGCCCCTGTGGGAGGGCAGTATTGTTACCTACCTCCCTACACCAAGCAGGTCTGAAGACATCAGGTGGATGTCTGCCGGTCAAAGCGTTCGAGGGACATTTCAGAGCGTACCGAGCATGCGCACGCTGCTTTGGGAAGTACTGTTTTGGATTTTTGGAAGGAATTTCCAAAGCTTCACTGTCACATCTCTACCAGAACGTTGCCGACCCAGTCAGTGCTTCTGTTTTCATTTACGCCGTCTGTAACGGTGACGTGTTCAAACCTGGAGCAAAACCTGCACCGTAAAGTGTGAAAATGATTATGACTCCAGTCCTCAGATATCGGCTTAGGTTCTGGACGTCTTTGTGAAATCTGTGTGCGGTTCTGGGATTTGGGCTTCCAATAGTTCTGTGGTAACTGAAGATCCTCTGACACACACACACACACACACACACACACACACACACACACACACAGCTCATCCCTTCACCTCTTTGATCTTGCCCAGAGACATGATGGACCAGGGAGACGAACCAATGGATACTCGAAACCAATAAAATCCCACCTGAGTCTGAGTGGTTAAATAAGATTCTTAATGTTTTTATTATTACTGACGTGTAGTAAAAGTAATTGGTTTAAAAAAATCAAACTTGAGCTTTTGTAACTTCAGCTGTTTTATTTACTTACAAAAGTGATGGAAAGAAGTGCATAGTGTATGTTATGAAATAAAAAATGCAGTATAATAATCATTTACACACAAATTGTTTACAAAAAAACAGTGACTATAATTAAATTGTTGACATTGTTCACTCTTTGAAAACAAACAAACACATATAAATGCCCCCCCCAAACATTCATAAAATAGAGGGACATGTTTATAAAAGCTCTAACTAGGAGTTCTGACAGGAAATATGTAAAGTGAGACCGAACTCCTTTTTCAAGACTAAAACAGATGCCTCTCAATTTGCATTATCAAACACTGCTCGGACTGAACGGATAACAAGGTTGTTCTCCCCCGTGGAGTATTTACAGGTAGTTGAAGGCTGTGGAGATGAGGACACACTGATCAGTGGACTTGCTGGGTTTCATTTCGATGCCATCTCTACTGCTGTGGTGTCGTCTGTTCCGTTCACCTCGTAGTCCGTGGGCGGTCCAGAAAACAGCACCCTCATGCGCTCGGGAAAGTCGTTCATTTTGGGGTAAAGCAGGAAGTCATAGATCAGTGCTGCAGCCACACCCCCACACATCGGCCCCACCCAGTACACCTGTAAGAAACCCTCAGATTATTACACTGTCAAACTCAAAAGCTAACAGTTAGGTTAGGAACAGCGTACCTGTTCAATATACCTGTACAGCGTACCTGTTCAATATACCTGTACAACGTACCTGTTCAATATACCTGTACAACGGACCTGTTCAATATACCTGTAAAGTGTACCTGTTCAATATACCTGTACAGCGTACCTGTTCAATATACCTGTGCAGCGTACCTGTTCAATATACCTGTTCAATGTACCTGTACAACATAACTGTATAACATTGCTGTCATTGAATAACTTTAGGTGTTTGAGGCTTTATTATAAGAATAGCTTATGATTAACAGTCTGATATGTCAGATTAATACAAAATGCAGAACTCAGAGAAGATTGTACAGAACATATTGATTTGTCATAAAACAAACAACATAAAAACATACCCAGTGGTTGGTGAAATCCCCCACAATGACGGCGGGGCCGAAGGAGCGGGCCGGGTTAATCCCACAGCCCGTGAAGCTGATCTGAACACAGAGGAATGATTGATAGAAGAGAGGAACCAGAGAACACAGCCAAGAATCTCACACTGTTAGATAACAAGATGGTTTGTTTCATCTGTCATTATAGGGAGAAAAACCAAACACCTATTTTCATAACTTCAGAGCAGACCGTATCAATCAAACCCTCATTTACATAATAATGTATGTGGAAACAATAATAGCCTCATAGGCAAATGAATGGTGATGTTAGCGAATTAAATAGTGATTACTCACGGCTGTCAGGTGCCCCAAGCACACTGAGAGGCCGATGGCTAGGGGGGCGGAGCCTGAGACATCCCGCCTCCTTTTATCTGTGGTTGCTAGGACACATAGAACAAGCTGGAATGTTGCCAGCAGCTCAACCCCAATGCCTTGGCTTGCTGTGATGTTTTCATTGAGCTGAGGGGGATCAAAACACACTTTAGTGACAGATTTTAAAATTATATTGTGATTTTTCTATAATGTATGAAGCATTTTATTACAGTTTTCCAGCAGTAAATAAATTACTGAGAGAAGTTCAAACACTCACACTTCATATCAACTGATGCAGTAAACACACTGCACTACAACACTCCAAGAAGCATTATAATTCAAAGTTTGATATGATCACTCTTTTTATATTGCATATTAATCAATTCCTAAGTGTACTGAGGGGACCGGCACTAGACTGCATTAGTGACAAACGCTTATATCTACTACAACACATCTACTCCACACCCCGTCCAACTGCCCTCTCATGCCCCTGTCCAAGCAACTGCCCCCCATGACCCAGTGCACTGCCACATCTGTGCTGTCCTGCTCTACACAGAAACTATTGTTTTGTCATGTTGCTCAGCAGAAAAGGGAAGTGTATACAAAACGTAATCAGTGAGGCAAGCCGGGTCTCTGAGCGCGGCAGATAAAGTTTATCGCCGTGCCGACAGGAGACACCCATCGCGGGGCTGAAGACACAGCTGAGAGATCTTCCTCCCTGTAGTTCATTCATTAACAGTGAGTCAGAACTTCACCCCTAAACATCCTATGGGAACGTTCAGCAGGGAGTGTGCACACATTCCTGACTTTGGAAAAACGTTCCACTTCAGGACGAGTGATTTTTGAAGTGTATTTACAGTAATGACCTGTGAGCTTGGGGAGGTAATCCACTTGCTTTTTGGCACATTTATTATCCTGTTTTGCTGCTGGTGGACACTGAAGCAACATCTGTAGCCCCAAATCACCTGTAGCTCAACCTCACCTGTAGCTCAACATCACCTGGTGCACATTAACTCCACAGGCACACTCATCCTGCAGGTGTTGGTGTCTTTAATGGACTACACTCACTTTGCTGTGCTGACTTTAGCTAAACTGAACTGATCTGACTGTCTGTGTGTGAACACAGTGAACACAGTGATAGACACGTCATGAGATGAGAGGTACACATAAACACATAAACCACTCAGACACGTAGAGCATGTGAGAACCACAAGATCGGAACAGTTATCCACCACAGTCAAAACAAAACCAGTTCCAACTGGTACATGGGCACGACTGGCACACCAGTCTGTTCACTCACCGAGTTGATGCCCAGCGCGCTGACGTTGGAGGGCCGTACACCGTAGGCGATGCCGCTGGCCACGGCTGCCCCCAGCATCTGGGCCATGATGTAGAGAACCGCCTTGAGGACGCTGATCTGGCAGCTGACCAGCATGCCCAGGGTGACGGCGGGGTTCAGGTGCGCCCCGCTGATGTGGCCCAGACTCTGAGCCAGGGTGGCGATGGCCAACCCAAACGCCAAGGCCACCTTCACCTCCTGGTCCGGGTTGGTGTTGTTGGGGTTGCCGATGGCGGCCGCGATGCTGAGGAAGATGAAGAGCGTCATGCCCACCAGCTCGGCCAGAACGGCCCTCCAGAACGCACGACTCTTCAGTTCCCTCATGGCTCTCGAGCAGATGGGTCGCTCTGCGTGGTGTGAGAATATATACGTGAGACCGTGTGTGTGTGTGTGTGCAAGGAAAGGTGGGTGTGCACTAACTAAGACCCCTTGCCAAGATACTGCATTTATAGAGAAAGTCCAGATAATGAACTTGGAGGAGGGGTTTGAGTGAGGGGAGGGAGGGGTTTGAGTGAGGGGAGGGGTTTGAGTGAGGGGAGGGAGGGGCAGAGTGAATTAGTGTGCAGGCAGCACAGACACTTTTTGTGGTTTCCAGCCCTCTTTCCCTCCTACATTTCCTCCTCTCACACACTCGTGTTCCTGACCTTCCTTACACCAACACACTGTCCACGGAGCAGGACAGCTTCACGCAACACTGACCCAAACAGAGCTGACCTGCCCAGTTTACTGATCAGAACAGATCCTGCCTGTAGAGGGGACATTTCCAATAAGTTCCTGAAGTGTGACTGACTCATTTTAGTTAGAATAGTTTCACAACATAACCTCCCTAAAGAACAGGAACACACACAGAGACACACACACAGGGACACATGCACGCACCACACACACACGGGGACACACACCACACACACTACAGATATCCTGTGCTTTGACAGAATTAATGTACTTCCCTCCCTCTCTCTCTCTCTCTCTCTCTCTCTCTCTCTCTCTCACACACACACACACACACACACACACACACACACACACATTAGCATGGCTAATTTAGAGTCTAAATGTGTGTTGAGAGAAAGAGAGAAGGAGCAGTTGAGTCTGTCCAGTCAAACAGCGTTACATGTAGACGTCCGTCCTGTCACATAGCCACACTATGGCTTTTGAGTAGAATCAGTGTAGAATTGGTGTAGAATCAGTGTAGAATCAGTGTAGAATTAGTGTAGAATTAGTGTAGAATTAGTGTAGAATCGGTGTCATTCCACAACAGGGACTCAGGACCCAAAGCTGGTACTGGTGGATCTCGGGTTGTTATGGGCACCATGGCACGGAGTCTGTTTGAAGTTTGGCACATGAGCTGGGCCTGGTGGTGTTAACACTGCACTCTGCAGTCTGGGCAAATCCAGGAGCATTCAGAGTGAATGATTCACGGCCCCTGAGATAAGAACAGCTTCTCTCTCTCCCTCTCAATCCCTCTTTCCCTCTCTCTCAATCCCTCTATCTCTCTCTATCTCCCTCTCTCCATCTCGCTCTCCCTCTCTGTCTCTCTCCATCTCTTTCTTTCTCTCTCTCCATCTCTCTGTCTCTCTCTCTCTCTCTCTGTCTCTCTCTCTCTCTTTCTCTTTCCTTGTCTCTTTGTGGTGGAGTCACAACTGTATCCTTCTCTGCAGATCCCTTTATAACTTATCTTTCTTCCTATCTCTCTTTCCCTCGGTCTTTGTCTTCCTCTCTTATGTCTCTGTCTCCCCATGTCTCCCCCATGTCTCAGTCTCCCCCATGTCTCCCCTATGTCTCCATCACCCCATGTCTCCCCTATGATTCCATGTCTCTGTCTCCCCATGTCTCCCCTATGTCTCTGTCTCCCCCATGTCTCCCTTATGTCTCCATCTCCCTGTGTGTCCTCTGTTCTTTCTCTCCTACTGTGTGTCCCTGTGATCCCTACAACAATAATCAAAAATCAAGACCTAGACAAGAATCAAAATTTCAGCCCTTTATCCGTTGACTATTAATGGTTAAAGTATAAAGCGTCATCATAAATGTATTGTGAACTGGTTGAATATTACAACTGAATAGAATTGGCTTTCACTTATACTGTGAGACACCTTTGTTTGCACAGATTAGCACAGATCCACAACCTGGACACAACACAGACTCACAACCTGGACACAACACAGACTCACAACCTGGTCACAACACAGAGTCACAATCTGGTCACAACAGACTCACAACCTGGACACAACACAGACTCATAACCTGGACACAACACAGAGTCACAACCTGGACACAACACAGACTCACAACCTGGTCACAACACAGACTCACAACCTGGTCACAACACAGAGTCACAACCTGGACACAACACAGAGTCACAACCTGGACAAAACACAGACTCACAACCTAGACACAACACAGAGTCACAACCTGGTCACAACACAGACTCACAACCTGATCACAACACAGACTCACAACCTGGTCACAACACAGAGTCACAACCTGCTCACAACACAGACTCACAACCTGATCACAACACAGACTCACAACCTGGACACAACACAGACTCACAACCTGGACACAACACAGACTCACAACCTGGACAACAGTGGGACTACGAAAGATTTTCCAGGTGACCAGTGGACAGGGCCGGCGCCAGAACATATACAGTGAGGGGGCGTCAGAAAATTTCGGGGGGGCGAACGTAAGTTGTTGAGCGGGGGGGGGGGGGGGGGGGGGGTGGCGAACGTAAGTTGTTGTTGAGCGGGAGGGGGGTGGGGGTGCGTGTAACGATTGTCGAGCAGCACCATGTAGCGATTGTTGTAAAATAAATGGATCTTATTTTTTACATTGAGGGGGCGGGACACCTCGCCTGACTGAGGGGGCGACGCCCCCATTCGCCCCCCCGTGGCGCTGGCCCTGCCAGTGGAGTTGAAGCCGTGTAGTTCCTACATTAGCAGGATATCACCAGCTTCTCTGTACTGTCATGTGCAACCATGGGTGAAGTGGAGAACACCTGATCTATACTGAATATGTACAGGAGGTCCAATAATACTGTTACTGTCTGTCAATGTATTTATTATAAATCTTTGTGTTACTTATTATAATAACACAAAAACACACACCACATGCACAGACGACACACAAGACATGCAAATCGAGAGTTAAATCTGCTTACATTATCCAACACAAACAAGACTGCCACTGTTTGTTGAAGTGTACACGTCTGGCTTGCCCTCCTTTGCTTTGAAACGCCGCGAGGCGTGAATGGTTCTTCTGTGAGAGCTATTATTTAAACAAACAACACAGTCCACACGTGTTTGATGAGGCTGGTCTTCTCCCTGGGATACTCTGTTCACAAAGTGTCTCTTTCGAATTTTGTCTTAGGCAGGAAGAACATTCACATTTTCCACAGCTGTGCATTTGCGCTTTATGCAGTGTGTCTGTTTTTGCAGCCTTGTGGTTTTGAGGTTGAGTTTGAATTTTAAAATTACACTTACAGTATAACCATGTGACAACTATCCTGTTTGCCCTCAGCAGTGATGTCTGACCCTGTCTAAATCACACCAGCCATTCACCTGCTGTGTGGAGGTGTGACTCCACACTGGTGCACACACTGGCCTGTGCGCAGTTATTCGGTACACAGTGACACGTTTGCCTTCAGTTCAAATTAATTCATGTTGTTCAACAGTTAGTCGTCCAGGGGAACCTCCTCTGTTGGGAGGAGACCTTCACTGTCTATCATGACAAATATCCTGGTGCGTCTTCCTCATGACCTCTAAGTCATGACCTCAAAGCTCTGGAAAGATGTTTTATTTACCTGATTCCATATCTTATTTATGTGTGTGATGGTATGGCCCTTACGTGACAGTGTAAACAGTGTAAACAGAATGTCAGTTAACATTCCTTCATCCTTATCAGTGTGTCGTTCTGACTGATGCAGCTCCAGTGAGGTGCGTTTGTTTGCTGATCTCTGAAAACTGGGAAGTTGTTCTTGTCTCTCTTACATGGTATGCAACATTTTTTACCTGAAACAGACCCATATTCAAGCAGGACCGTAAATAAACAGGACCGTAAATTCAGCAGGACTGTGTTCAGCAGGACCGTGGAGCATGTGTGAACTTCCGGACAGTGTTTCAGCTGAGCTTCTCTCCACATGCTCTGCATTAGCAGACCTATCCATAATTTAGGACACACACCCTCCCACGGAGAGAGATGTGTCGTAAACGTTGGAAGATGGAGACGCTGGCACAGGGATGCCCCGGCGCGAGCTGACAGCCAGGTCTGTTCTTCAGCGGAGGAATCCTTGGAATGCAAATGGAAGACAGACGTGTGGAGTCCGCGGAGAGCAGGAGAGTGTCAAGATAAAGCGCCCGTGGAACCAGGCGTGGCTTAAAGTGACTCAGGACTCTCCGGTGGAGACCGGCCGACCCTGGTCAGCGCTGAGCAGTGCTCCCTGTCATCTGTGTGATGACGTCCTCGCGGGCGGGGGAAGATGGTGGAGTGTTACTCCATAACAAGGGGACCGAGGCCTATGGGGGCTGTGGAGTCACCAGTGTAGGGAGGAACTTCCAGGACCTGGAGGTTCAGCAGTTCATTCATGAGTTCTTTGGACGTGGAGTTACTGTTAATGAGGTTACTCCACCAGAGCAGGAACTGTTAACGAGGTTACTCCACCAGAGCAGGAACTGTTAACGAGGTTACTCCACCAGAGCAGGAACTGTTAACGAGGTTACTCCACCCATACAGGAATTACTAGAAAGTATTTATGAAATTTCTCACACCAAGCACAATCCTGGAGCGTCTGCACAAACAGGATATTTTATTATTTTTTTTACAAAAAAAGCTGAACTATTGATGCTTTTTAAGCACTTTTTTGAGGTTTTTTTTTTACCATTTTGTCGAGTGGTTTGAGTGTAATTCGGACAAAAATGCTCTGTTTCTCAAACACTTCCATTTCCTGCTCTGCTTGCGGTGACACTCAAAGTGCTCGGAAGCCATGATTCCTGAAAATGCTTAGTGGTTTTATCTCAGTTCTTTCTTCACAATTATAGGACTGAGAGCAGTAAAGAGGACCTCAGAGAGCAATTGGTGGTCTCAGGATCATGTGACAGGAAATGAGACTTGACATCAGATTCAGCACTCTCAAATACACTCACATGCACCACCACAACGGGATAACTAAGATTTGAGATTCTATAGTTTCTCTCACACTCATTAGTGTCCAAACGTTTAGTGCTAGGATTAGGGTTATGGTTTTAAAAAGACATAAAAAAAATGTAAGCATTTATCAAAACCAAATGCTTATATTTTATTCAGCTGATCGATATTATGAAAAAAACATTATTTAAAACTGCAGAGTTGGGTTGCTTGTCTGGTTGTTTGTGTAAAAGGGAAATTCATGTGTGCCTCAGTTGTGAAGAATGTGGGGAGGTGTGTTACAACCACACACCTGGACGTGTTACAACCACACACCTGGACGTGTTACAACCACACACCTGGACGTGTTACAACCACACACCTGGATGTGTTACAATCACACACCTGGACGTGTTACAACCACACACCTGGATGTGTTACAACCACACACCTGGATGTGTTACAACCACACACCTGGACGTGTTACAACCACACACCTGGACGTGTTACAACCACACACCTGGACGTGTTACAGTCACACACCTGGACGTGTTACAACCACACACCTGGACGTGTTACAACCACACACCTGGATGTGTTACAACCACACACCTGGACGTGTTACAACCACACACCTGGACGTGTTACAACCACACCTGGATGTGTTACAACCACACACCTGGACGTGTTACAACCACACACCTGGATGTGTTACAACCACACACCTGGATGTGTTACAACCACACACCTGGACGTGTTATAACCACACCTGGATGTGTTACAACCACACACCTGGACGTGTTACAACCACACACCTGGATGTGTTACAACCACACACCTGGATGTGTTACAACCACACACCTGGATGTGTTACAACCACACACCTGGACGTGTTACAACCACACACCTGGATGTGTTACAACCACACACCTGGACGTGTTACAGTCACACACCTGGACGGGTTACAACCACACACCTGGACGTGTTACAACCAGACACCTGGACGTGTTACAGTCACACACCTGGACGTGTTACAACCACACACCTGGACGTGTTACAACCACACACCTGGATGTGTTACAACCACACACCTGGACGTGTTACAACCACATACCTGGACGTGTTACAACCACACACCTGGACGTGTTACAGTCACACACCTGGACGTGTTACAACCACACACCTGGACGTGTTACAACCACACACCTGGATGTGTTACAACCACACACCTGGACGTGTTACAACCACACACCTGGACGTGTTACAACCACACCTGGATGTGTTACAACCACACACCTGGACGTGTTACAACCACACACCTGGATGTGTTACAACCACACACCTGGATGTGTTACAACCACACACCTGGACGTGTTACAACCACACACCTGGACGTGTTATAACCACACCTGGATGTGTTACAACCACACACCTGGACGTGTTACAACCACACACCTAGACATGTTACAGTCACACACCTGGATGTGTTACAGCCACACACCTGGGCATGTTACAACCACACACCTGATCGTGTTACAATCACACACCTGATCGTGTTACAATCACACACCTGGATGTGTTACAACCACACACCTGGACGTGTTATAACCACACCTGGATGTGTTACAACCACACACCTGGACGTGTTACAACCACACACCTGGATGTGTTACAACCACACACCTGGATGCGTTACAACCACACACCTAGACATGTTACAGTCACACACCTGGATGTGTTACAGCCACACACCTGGGCATGTTACAACCACACACCTGATCGTGTTACAATCACACACCTGATCGTGTTACAATCACACACCTGGATGTGTTACAATCACACACCTGGACGTGTTACAACCACACACCTGGATGTGTTACAATCACACACCTGATCGTGTTACAATCACACACCTGGATGTGTTACAATCACACACCTGGATGTGTTACAACCACACACCTGGATGTGTTACAATCACACACCTGATCGTGTTACAATCACACACCTGGATGTGTTACAATCACACACCTGGACGTGTTACGGCCACACACCTGGATGTGTTACAACCACACACTGCTGCTATTGCTATGCCTCTGTAGGATGACTTCAGACACCATTTTCTCTCTGTTTTTAAGACTGAGGATCTGAGGGTCTTAGCAGTGTGGTCTGAGGTCAGTAACACTGTTCTACTGTCCCTGGGAGCTCATTGGTAGTGGATTCAACCATAACCAAAAACAACTGCTCCTAGATCAGTAACAGGCAATGCCCACGGTAGAGGACACTGAGGGAGAAGGAGGGGTGGAGTGTTTGAGGGTCAGCCATCCATGAAACATTGTGTGACAGTGAGGAACTCGCTTCACTAATTGCTCACATGTGTCTAATGGATTCCTGTAGTCATTTGGTTGGTTAGGGGGCAGCTGACAAAGCCAGAGGCCTGTGACAGTGATCGGTGCCATGGGAAATACAGCCTGTCCTCAGAGGTGGCCCGCTCCCACTGAGAACAACGGGGAAGATACATGAGTGAGTGTGTGTGTGTGTGAGTGAGGGAGAGAGGGAGGGAGTGTGTGTGTGTTTGTTTGTGTGTATGTGTGTGAGTGAGTGTTTGAGTGAGGGAGTGTGTGTGTGTGTGAGTGAGGGAGTGTGTGTGTGTGTGTGTGTGTGTGAGAGAGTGAGTGAGTGAGTGAGTGAGTGAGTGAGGGAGAGAGGGAGGGAGTGTGTGTGTGTTTGTGTGTGAGTGAGTGTTTGAGTGAGGGAGTGTGTGTGTGTGTGTGAGTGAGGGAGTGTGTGTGTGTGAGAGAGAGAGAGTGAGTGAGTGAGTGAGTGAGTGAGGGAGAGAGGGAGGGAGTGTGTGTGTGTTTGTGTGTGTGTGTGAGTGTGTGTGTGTGAGAGTGAGGGAGTGAATAAGGGAGGGAGTCTGTGACTGTGAGAGAGTGTGTGACTGTGTGTGAGTGAATGAAGGAGAGTGAATGAGAGTGTTAGTGTGAGAGTGTGTGAGTGAATGAGCAAGACAAGTTTGTTTGTCTTTAAAAGAATGCCAGATATGAAAGTAGTTGGACAGGCCTCGACAACGTCTGCCAGTCTCCTCGCTGATTTAAGGCAGCATTAGTAATTTGAGAACAAACAGAATTTCAGTACAGCGTGCGCAGGACAGCAGCAGAGTCCTGTGTCTTCAGGACACATTCACACCCTGATGCCAGTGAGGAGGGAGAAGTGAAGAGAGCAAAGTTATCAGAGTCCTCATCGTACCATTAAGCACAGCTGATGATTGATGGGAGAATA
Source organism: Brachyhypopomus gauderio (assembly GCF_052324685.1). Classification (NCBI taxonomy): domain Eukaryota; kingdom Metazoa; phylum Chordata; class Actinopteri; order Gymnotiformes; family Hypopomidae; genus Brachyhypopomus; species Brachyhypopomus gauderio. The sequence continues at coordinate 2,327,497 of NC_135224.1, forward strand.
ATCTGAACACACTTTTGGCAGAATGGCACTTTAATGTGTCAGAGTGCTTCTCACTGGAGTGCTGCATTAGCCTGTTGTGGTTCTGAACAGGCCCGCCGGGTTCTGAATGCCCTCCATTCAACAGCATCAACAGGGCCGGTCCAAGTCACCACTACGGCGTCACTCTAATCGACTCAGCCCTCAGACTCGGCCAGCACTGTTACGTAACCCCTCGCAAAAACCCACAGACCTCTAAAGTGCAGAGCAGCCCCCCCCCCCCAGTGGAAACCCCAGAGTCATTAACATTAATTATGTGGATGAACACTGTGAATAAAAAATCAGAGATGCAGGTCTGCGTCCTACAGAGAGCTCCACTTCCCCCTGCATCACCTGGAGACACCGCCCCACCACCCTGATGGAGAACGCCCCCGTGTGGCCCCACCACCCTGATGGAGAACGCCCCCGTGTGGCCCCACCACCCTGATGGAGAACGCCCCCGTGTGGCCCCACCACCCCGATGGAGAACGCCCCCGTGTGGCCCCACCACCCTGATGGAGAACGCCCCCGTGTGGCCCCACCACCCTGATGGAGAACGCCCCCGTGTGGCACCACCACCCTGATGGAGAACGCCCCCGTGTGGCCCCACCACCCTGATGGAGAACGCCCCCGTGTGGCCCCACCACCCCGATGGAGAACGCCCCCGTGTGGCCCCACCACCCCGATGGAGAACGCCCCCGTGTGGCCCCACCACCCTGATGGAGAACGCCCCCGTGTGGCCCCACCACCCTGATGGAGAACGCCCCCGTGTGGCCCCACCACCCTGATGGAGAACGCCCCCGTGTGGCCCCACCACCCCGATGGAGAACGCCCCCGTGTGGCCCCACCACCCTGATGGAGAACGCCCCCGTGTGGCCCCACCACCCCGATGGAGAACGCCCCCGTGTGGCCCCACCACCCTGATGGAGAACGCCCCCGAGTGGCCCCACCACCCCGATGGAGAACGCCCCCGAGTGGCCCCACCGCCCCGATGGAGAACGCCCCTGTGTCATGAAGTGCCTGCCTACTGTGCCCTGGTCATCATATCCCCTATGTACAAATGCCCCCTACATGGGCATTTTGATTACTGTTTATGTCACAGCAAAAGAAGGGATATGCTTATTTCTTTTGTATTGTATTTTCCTTTCTCAGGTATTACAACATGAGAGAGTCTCATTCTCAGCACACGCTCCATCTAGCACGCCTATTTCAACTCATCAGGTGACTACAGGCTGGGTCAGGGGTCACATGTCAGGGTCAGGGGTTAACTGCAGGACAGCAGGGCAGATCTATAGAGCCAGTAGTGTTTCTGATGTAACGCTACTGAATTACATGTTGCCTGATGAATCACGTAATGAATAAATCACCACGTGATCTTACTAACGTCCTTTAACTCATTCAACAACATGCCAAAAGAAGCAATACAAACAATTCCAAAACAACAGAAATTCATATCTAAATTAATTCAGTTTAAAGACTTTAACTTCCTTTGAGATTTCCTTAACTATATGAAAACATACGTAATTCCTCAGACTCACTACACATTGTCAAAAGATTAACCCAAGCAGCCCAGGACAGGCTGGTGTGGTCCTGATTCCACAGGAACTACTAACAATGATGGTTTATTTCTTTAGGCTAACACGCTTATCTGACTTCCACTAAGTCAAAGTCATTAGCGCCAGTGAAGCGCTAACTGTGTGTTTGTTTAGCTAATCATCTCAGTAGGATATCCTTTAATTTTAAACGCACCGCGCTCATGACAGAGGTATAAATATCTCGCGTGCGTGTGCGTGCACGGCGCGAGCGCTGATTAAAAGATGTCCCGCGCTCGTGCGTTATTTTTACCTGCAGGGACATATCCGTAAGAGACCAGAGAGGTTCTCACAGCAGAGATCTCCGCCACTATAGTCTCATAGTGGAGCACCGGACTGAAGGACATCATGTTTTGTTAGTTTTATTATTTATTGTTATTTTAATAGTGCACCGGCACATAAGAGACTGGGATGGGAGTTATTATGGATACGGCTTCATCTCAGCTGCGAGCTGCAGGCATGTGGGTGTGGCCTGGTGCATCCGCGTCACGCGGAACGCCCTCCTCATTACGACAACGAAAACAATAACAGATCCATTACATTGTGTTACCCTGTTCGGGTCCGGCGCGACCTTCACCAGAACACTGATCCAGTCTCACAGGAAACGTGTACTTAGCACGAGACGGGGCGCACGGAGGTTCTGTGTGTAAACAAACCAACAGGTTAGACAGGTTTGAACTTTAGACATGAATAAAGACATCTTCTGATCTGTCTTCTCATCATACAGAAGGCAGGTCTACGGACAGGGGGTCCATGTCACCATGGCAACAACACAAAGCAGGCGTGCGGAATGTCGACGTGTTCCGAACATTCCTGGTGGGTTGACCTTCTGACCTCCATCAGCTGGACAGACTTTACAGCGTGTCAGACATGAACGCATACAGCATACAGCAGGGGTGATGAACTCCTGAAGGGCAGACCCTATCTGACTATAACACACTATAATAAACGTGTTTGGCTGTGTACGAGCAGAACAGCCTGGTGTATGAATCCTGTGGAGCAGTAGGTGTCCACGACTGGAGACAGACACACCTGGAGAAGTTCTGGAGAAGTTCTGGAGTAGTTCTGGAGAAGTTCTGGAGACGTTTTGGAGACGTTCTGGAGTAGTTCTGGAGAAGCTCTGGGGAAGTTCTGGAGTAGTTCTGGAGAAGTCTTGGAGTAGTTCTGGAGAAGTTCTGGAGAAGTTCTGGAGTAGTTCTGGAGAAGTTTTGGAGTAGTTCTGGAGAAGT
>NC_135224.1:2335332-2382832 GCF_052324685.1 Brachyhypopomus gauderio
ATCACAGCACATACAGACACAGTTACACTGTGTTACACTGGGCATACAGACACAGTTACACTGTTACACAGCACATACAGGCACAGTTACACTGTGTTACACTGGGCATACAGACACAGTTACACTGTGTTACACTAGGAATACAGACACAGTTACACTGGGCATACAGACACAGTTACACTGTGTTACACAGCACATACAGGCACAGTTACACTGTGTTACACAGCACATACAGGCACGTTACACTGTGTTACACAGCACATACAGGCACAGTTACACTGTTACACTGGACATACAGACACAGTTACACTGTGTTACACTGGGCATACAGACACAGTTACACTGTGTTACACAGCACATACAGGCACAGTTACACTGTGTTACACAACACATACAGGCACAGTTACACTGTGTTACACTGGACATACAGACACAGTTACACTGTGTTACACTGGGCATACAGACACAGTGACACTGCGTTACACAGCACATACAGGCACAGTTACACTGTTACACAGCACATACAGGCACAGTTACTCTGTTACACTGGACATACAGACACAGTTACACTGGGCATACAGACACAGTTACACTGTGTTACACAGCACATACAGGCACAGTTACACTGTGTTACACTGGACATACAGGCACAGAAACACTTTGTTACACAGTACATACAGCCACAGTTACACTGTGTTACACTAGGCATACAGACACAGTCACACTGTGTTACACTGGACACACAGATAGTTACACTGTGTTACACATCACATACAGACACACAGTTACACTGTTACATAGTGCATACAGACACAGTGACACTGTGTTACACTGGACACAGACACACTATTAGATGCTGATGCTGCTGCAATGATGATGCTCTCTACATTGGGAAACCATTCCAAAACAGATTCCAATAAAATATATCTTGAATATGCAAGCATATCACTCCTGTACTGGCTTCACTTCATTGGCTCCCAGTGGTTTTTAGAATACAGTTCAAAATTCTACTTTTAATGTACAAGTCTCTTAACAGGTTAGCACCCAGTTATATAATGGATCTGCTTGTGCGCTATGTTCCAGCTCGACCCCTAAGATCTGCAGATCAGCTTCAGCTGGTTGTTCCCAAATCTAGGCTGAAGCAGAGGGGGGCCGAGCATTTGTAGTAGCCCCCCGAAACTCTGGAACGAGTTACCGGTGCAGATTCGATTGGCACCTACTCTTTCAAGTTTTAATTCTAAGCTTAAAGCTCATTATTATTCTTTGGCTTTTATGTAATTATTGTTTTATTTGGTTGTTGTTTTTAGTCCAAGTATTGTTATTTTTAAGTTTCTTAATCTGTTCAGCACTTTGGTCAACTAATGTTGTGTTAAATGTGCTCTATAAATAAATTGACATTGACATTGACAATTGACATTGACATATAAATTCATATTTATATATGTGTGTGTGTGTGTGTGTGTGTGTGTGTGTGTGTATGTGTGTGTGTGTTTGTGAGAGAGAGACAGGGAGACCTGTGTGACCTCCTGGTAGACTCTAATCATTAGAGGAAACAATCTGACCACCTTTAGCGCATGAGGAGAAGAAGAGCAGCCAAGAACAACATTGCTTGCTTCCTGCTTCCATCAGGACCATCACAGCTCACACTCACATCCAGACTGAGGAGAAGCGAGACCCCTGAAGAACCTGTGTGACCCCTTTGTGACCCCTGTGTGACCCCTGGGTAGCATCTGTGCAGTCCCTACGTGACCTCTGTGTATCTCCTGTATAGCCCCTATGTAGTGTATCCTCTGTGTATCTCCTGTGTAGGCCCCATGTAACCCCTGTGTAGGCCCAGTGTAGCCCCTGTGTAGGCCCCATGTAGCCCCTGTGTAGGCCCAGTGTAGCCCCTGTGTAGGCCCCATGTAGCCCCTGTGTAGGCCCAGTGTAGCCCCTGTGTAGCCCCTGTGTAGCCCCTGTGTAGCTCCTGTGTAACTCTGGGATATCTGAACAGTCCAGAGCGTCAGTCTGTTTGGTTTGTTAAATGTCAATGGCTCTGTGACCTCATGTATAACTGTAACTATAACTGTTTGGGATTTCACATGTGCACTTCACAAGCCTAGCAAATAATCCTGAATGGGATTGAGATTGAGACGGAGGTTGGGATTGAGATTGAGATTGAGATTGAGATTGGGATTGAGGTTGGGATTGAGATTGAGACTGGGATTGAGATTGAGATTGGGATTGGGATTGAGTTTGGGATTAAGGTTGGGATTGGGATTGGGATTGAGAAGGGTTTGAGATTGAGGTTGGGATTGAGATTGAGACTGGGATTGAGACTGGGATTGAGACTGGGATTGGGATTGGGATTGAGAAGGAATTGGGAAGGGCTCGGTGACCATGGCTGGAGCTCGTGAGCGTGTTGAGCTCCCAAAGCAGCCTGTGCCACACACCTCCAAACAATGGGTGGAAGTGTGTGAGTGTAGGCAGGTCCCAGCACAGCTGTGTCACACGCTCCGCCTGTCTCTGAACAGTCTGGAGCTCACACACACAATCAAAGATGCAGTCAGTTCTCCAAATACACAACATCAACTCCCAACATAAAAAGAACTCAAAAGACCATTATCTATCATCATGCTTTTGATTCATACATTGTTAAAGTTCTCAGCAATAAAGACATTTGAATGGATGACATTGAATTGACAGATTTTTGAGGTTGATACTTGTAAAAACAAATGCTAACATGTTAGTGTTACCACACTGTGTGTGTGTGTGTGTGTGTGTGTGTGTGTGTGTGTGTGTGTGTGTGTGTGTGTGTGTGTGTGTGTGTGTGTGTATGTGTTGTGTGTGCGCATGTGTGTGCGTTTAAGTGTGTGTGCATGTGCGTGTGCATGTGAACATGTGTGTGGGTGTGTGTGCACGTGTGCGTATGTGTGTGCGTGTGGGCATATGTGTGTGTGTGTGTGTGTGTGTGTGTGTGTGTGTGTGTGTGTGTGTGTGTGTGTGTGTGTGTGTGTGTTTGTGATACTGTAGTCTGGCTGGTGTTTAAAAAGTCTCAAGGGTACATAAACAATACTGCCCAATTGTGTGGAGTTTATTAGACTCACCAGTTAGGTCACGTGTCTAGACTAGATGATGATGATGATGATGATGATGATGGTGATGATAATGGTGAATATGATGATGATGATGATGATGATGATGATGATGATGATGATGATGATGATGATGGTTTTCATGACGTAAGGAAAGACAATGTATGCCAGAAATTTAGTGAGCACTGCTGTGCCACTCTACCACAACTCTAATACCCCCCATACACTCTACCACAACTCTAATACCCCTGATACACTCTACCACAACTCTAATACCCCCCATACACTCTACCACAACTCTAATACCCCTGATACACTCTACCACAACTCTAATACCCCCCATACACTCTACCACAACTCTAATACCCCTGATACACTCTACCACAACTCTAATACCCCCCATATTCTCTACCACAACTCTAATACCCCCCATACACTCTACCACAACTCTAATACCCCCCATACACTCTACCACAACTCTAATACCCCTGATACACTCTACCAAAACTCTAATACCCCCCATACACTCTACCACAACTCTAATACCCCCCATACACTCTACCACAACTCTAATACCCCCCATACACTCTACCACAACTCTATTACCCCTGACACACTCTACCACAACTCTAATACCCCCCATACACTCTACCACAACTCTAATACCCCTGATACACTCTACCATATCTCTAATACCCCCAGACACCCTACCACAATTCTAATAACTCCTGTACACTCTCCCACAACTCTTATACCCCCCATACACTCTACCACAACTCTAATAACTCCTGTACACTCTACCACAACTCTAATACCCCTGATACACTCTACCACAACTCTGATAACTCCTGTACACTCTCCCACAACTCTAATACCCCCCAGACACCCTACCACAACTCTAATAACTCCTGTACACTCTTCCACAACTCTTATACCTCCTGTACACAGTTCTAGAGAAAGATGAGGAAGAGGATGAGGATGAAGAGGACGAGCAAGTGTCACAGTCACTTTGGTTGACCATGTGATCAAGCATGGGTTGAGTTTTTGTGAGGCTGAGTCCTCTAGTCTAATTTGAGCTGCTGCATTGTAGGAAGCTTCATCTTGATGAGAATACGTTAGTCAGCCTTAGACTACCGTGTTACTGAACTCACACTGTGAACTGTGTATAGTACTACCACTGTACCACTGTACAACTGTACCACTGTACCACTGTACCACTGTACCACTGCATCACTGTATCACCGCATCACTGTATCACTGCATCACTGTATCACTGTATCACTGTACCACTGTACCACTGTACCACTGCATCACTGTATCACCGCATCACTGTATGACTGCATCACTGTATCACTGTACCACTGTACCGCTGTATCACTCTACCACTATACCACTGTAACACAGTAACACTATACCACTATATCACGGCGCCACTGAACCACTGTATCACTGTATCACTGCATCACTGCATCACTGTACCACTGCACCGCTGTATCACTCTACCACTATACCACTGTAACACAGTAACACTATACCACTATATCACGGCGCCACTGAACCACTGTATCACTGTATCACTGCATCACTGTACCACTGTACCACTGTACCACTGCACCGCTGTATCACTCTACCACTATACCACTGTAACACTGTAACACTATACCACTATATCACTATATCATGCAGAAAACTATTCCCATAATGTTTGTGCAGAACTGCTAGACTAGCGGTTGCTGGAGGAAGATGACAGCTGTTCACCCTGCAGCAGGAAGAGACCATCGTAAACATGGCCAGAGCAGACAATAGCATATGTTTACGACAACTACAACAGCACATCATTACTGACTATATCAGCAACATCCATTCAGGGTGCCTGTCTGCACTGGCCATCTCCAGAGAAGACATGACATGAAGAATGAAGTAAGCTCTGAGAGTGTGAAACACCTGTGCTACGAGTGTGAAATACCTGTGCTATGAGTGTGAAACACCTGTGCTGCGAGTGTGAAACACCTGTGCTACATATGTGTGTCCGAGTTTGCCTTGCTGTTCTCTCACTGTGAACGCAGCCCAGTGTCATATGGAGCACAATACTGACTCCTTTATGCCTGTTTCAGATTGTTTTATTATACTGTAATGTTTAGTTCCAGAGAGTGATGGATCTACTGCAGATGGAGCTACAGTGGAAGTTCTGATGGACCATCACCAGTATCTCTGGCAGCGTTCTGCCAACATCACAGTCTGTGCAGCTATTAGCCAGAATGGTGTCATTCATGCCACATGTGTGTTGCAATACTGTTCATGCATAAAATAAAAACTCCCATAGTAACTATTCTGGTGTAAATGTACTGAATATGCACACTTATCACACTGCTGTGTCAGACGTTTATCAGACTGCTGTGTCAGACGTTTATCACACTGCTGTGTCAGACGTTTATCACACTGCTGTGTCAGACGTTTATCAGACTGCTGTGTCAGACGTTTATCAGACTGCTGTGTCAGACGTTTATCACACCGCTGTGTCAGACGTTTATCAGACTGCTGTGTCAGACATTTATCAGACTGCTGTGTCAGACGTTTATCACACTGCTGTGTCAGACGTTTATCAGACTGCTGTGTCCTGCACACTGAAAACACAAAAGCACACAGCAGTAGTGTTAACTGTGGATCGTATCAGTGTGGAGTTGTGTAGGCAGCGCTGCTCGTGTGATATTTGTGTGTGTGTGTGTGTGTGTGTGTGTGTGTCTCCAGCTGCTTTCTGATAAGGTTTGGTCAAAAGCAAACTGAACTGTAATATGAACTGTAAATCCACTCCACTGCACAGTGAGCATGTATTCATTTAAGTCTTTTAAGTCCTCATGCATAATGTAACTACATGAACAAACACCTAAATTCATTATTACCGTCTTCAGGTTTTATTGATCCTCGTGGGAGCGGTAAGTGGCTCAAGGTCGCCTGTCTGACGTGACGACTTTAACCGGTTTCCTTCCTCTGTTTTCAGGACCTCCTGCGGTGTTGGTGCTGTGAAGTCCCACTTCCTTGGAGCAGGAACAATGGGCCGAGATCTTAGCTGCGCTCGGATCCTCCAGGCGGCCCGCGACCTCGGAGCAACACAAGGTCATGCCCATCTCATTCAAAAACGACTCAACAGGTTTGTCTGTGAACACATCCAGGATCATCTGGAAATTCTCTGATACTTTTTTTGCGCGCAAGCTTCCCCGTATCGTCTAAACGTTTGAGTCTTAATGATATTCAACAATTTCACATAATTTATCAAAAGACACATCACTCAGACACACAGGCCTGGATCACGGCCACAGATGAACAGTCAGACGTCACTCAGATTGCTTCAGGTAAAGAACCAATACTGAATATTTAATACTGCGCTGCACAGAAAGCCCACAGAACAGAACAGTCCTCTGTTCTCGTAACCCTACATGATGTGCACACACCTTTTGTTGTGCTGTCTGCACGGAACATTCCGGTTATTGAGAATCTTGATATCCACTTCTTGCAGGATTTGTTCACAGTGAAGTCAGTTTCACACACGCACACACACACACACACACACACACACACACAGTCGGGCATCTTTTGTAGACGTCAACAGGAGGTGGACTCTCACCATCGTCAGGAGAAGCGTGAAGGAAGGGACAGGATCTTCTCAGCGTGGCCGTCTCAGGGGAGGGGGCTGCTCCTCTCACCGCTGCCCCTCAGACGTCAGGGGCTCTGCGGGGGAAGGAAGGCATACTGAAACCACTTCCCACAATTGTGTATTTCTGTCCCAAACACAGAGCTGGTCGCCATCACCGCAGGGGTGTTGGTGGCCAGAGGTGCCAAGGCACACGATGCACAGAGTGAATGAGGTGAAACGCATTTGGTACGTATGGACGTCACAAACGTCTGACCTTCATAATACTTCTGAAGACATGGGGCCTCCAGAATGAATATTTCAGGTTTTGTACAGGGTGTGGTTGCAGTAGTAGCTACACGTTACACCAACCAACCTTCCAAACATTTCAGATTATCTGCGAAATAAAATAAAATGCAATTCAATTGAGTGCATTCAATTAAATTTTGCAGTACAATTATTGAAAAATTATGTGTTTCCTATAGTTTCATGAATGTGTCACAGAGATCAAGCAACTTGTCATAACGTCATATATATATATATATATATATATCTATATATATATATATATATATATATATATATATATATATATATAGATATATATGACGTTATGACAAGTTGCTTGATCTCTGTGACACATTCATGAAACTATAGGAAACACATAATTTTTCAATAATTGTACTGTATTGTATATAATTGTACTGTATATACGTCATAACGCCATGAATTCTATAAGTATCTATACAGATCTATACACATTATCTGTAATCTGTATAGATAATCTGTATAGATCTGTATAGATACTTATAGAATACATGGCGTTATGACGTACGGAACCAGGCAGAAGTCTGTGGCTCCCAGTTTCAGGTGTCCTTTTCAGGGGCCCTCATAAGGGGCCCTCATCGGGGGCCCTCATCAGGTGTCCTCATCAGGGGCCCTTATAAGGGGCCTTCATCAGAGGTCCTCATAAGGGGCCCTTAACAAAAGCCAATGATAGACACAAAATTCTATATATGACAGATAGTTACAAAAAGAAAACATGTATGCGCTTTGTAAAGTATGTGTGTATGCATGATCTGTGTAAAGTTTGTGTTCATGTGTGCTCTGTGTAAAGTTTGTGTTCATGTGTACTCTTTGTAAAGTATGTGTGCATGTATGTTCTGTGTAAAGTATGTGTGCATGTGTGCTCTGTGTAAAGTTTGTGTTCATGTGTGCTTGGTGTAAAGTATGTGTGCATGTGTGCTGTGTAAAGTATGTGTGCTTGGTGTAAAGTTTGTGTTCATGTGTACTCTTTGTAAAGTATGTGTGCATGTGTGCTCTGTGTAAAGTATGTGTGCTCGGTGTAAAGTTTGTGTTCATGTGTGCTCGGTGTAAAGTATGTGTGCTCTGTGTAAAGTTTGTGTTCATGTGTGCTCTGTGTAAAGTTTGTGTTCATTTGTACTCTTTGTAAAGTATGTGTGCATGTATGTTCTGTGTAAAGTATGTGTGCTCGGTGTAAAGTTTGTGTTCATGTGTGCTCGGTGTAAAACTGCCATCCTTCCGTTACCATTACACAGACCTCACTGCTAGTGCTCCCACGTGGGTGAAGGTTTTACTGTAGCAGGGGCCTGGCAGGCAGTCGCTTGTAAGACTTTCATTATTCTGTGAGTAAAAGCCACATCTATTCATTCTGCTTGGTGACAGACAGCAACAGGAAACTGCAAATTAACATGAAGTGAGGCCTGCACATTAACGGGCGGGTTGTGGCTATGGTTACGGGCGGGTTGTGGCTGTGGGTCAGGGGTTCCCAGCATGGCACCCTCGGGGAGGAAGAAAGGACCTGTCTTGGTAGAACAGCTGGCCTGAGGTGAAGGATGAGCTTTGGGCTCCGAGCAAAAGATGGCTGAGAGGTTACAGAATGGACCGAGAGGAAACGGCTGGCGCGGCCCAAACACACGGATCCACACGGCCTTCTTTGATTTCTCTGAGCGTCGTAAACATCTTTTTAATGCTTTTGTCGGTCATGTGTGAAAGGCAGTTCACAGTGCACCAAGCACCAAGTGTTCTCCCGTGTTTTCAGGAGTGGGACCCGTACTGATGGACTCACACCGCTCACCCACAACCCGCCAGGTCCCTGCAGACACTCTGTGACCCGGCCCCTCCGCTCGCTCTGACCCGCAGTCAGAACACGTGGAACTTTCACACAGAAGTATAAGACCACATCACCATTCTTGACCCCTCACACATAACACGACAGCCCTGACACCAGGGCCTTTGATGAACAAACCCCAATTTATTCAGGCTTATTTTTGTTTTAAGTGAGAGTGTAATGAAATATAATGTAATTAGATCCTGACATGACAAAGCAGACATTTTTTCAATTTCATGTTATTGATGTTATTAAACATTATGTACAGATGTGTTGATGATAAAATAAACTGGCCCCTATGAACTCGTCAGAATTTGCTTAACCCTAAAGGTGGAAACATACTTGCTGTTTGCCCATGCGTTCGCGTACACAACCGGCTGCGTTGTGAACGTTACTGAGAACATACTAGCCTATGTGCAACGCGTGAAACTGGAGGCGTCCACTAGAGGGCAGAACGTAGAAAGGGCTTCGGTATTTTAACGATGCAAACATGTCAACACTCGAGGAGATTAGCCTTTGGGTAATTTTACGGTCACGGCAGAAAAAACGACGACAGCGATCCCTTCGTAGGTGGTATGTAAGGCCGTTAAATCAAAGATGTTGTGAGAATGGCGAGTTTGTGTCGTTGCATATCGTTGTGTCCATCTTGATGCTGGTTAGCGGCTACACTGCCCCTAGCGGTTTTGTGTGTATTGCACCTCGCCTACGCGTCGCGTTAACTTTTGGAGGACGTGCCAGATCTACGCGCCAAACCGACGCAGGATACGCGAAGCAGCCATGATGCGTACGCGAACGCGTAGTTAACAGCAAGTATGTTTCCAGCTTAAGAATTAAAAAATTTTTCAAATAAAAAAAAGTGTAATTTAAAAGTGTAATTAGCTCAGTAATATGTTCAGTAGAGCAGAATATGTTTTTTCTTCTGGATTTTTCCAAACTTGTCACCACTCATCACTCACCACTCATCACTCACCTTTGATCACTCACACTCAACATTCACTCTTCACCACTCATCACTCACCACTCATCACTCACCCTTCATCCCTCACCACTCACTCTTCATCACTCATCACTCATCACTCACTCTTCATTACTCATTACTCACCCTTCACATTTCATCACTCGCCCTTCATCACTAATCACTCACCTTTCATCACTCACCACTCATCACTCATCCTTCATCACTCACCTCTCACCCTTCATCACTCACCACTCACCCTTCATCACTCAACCTTCATCACTCACCCTTCACCACTCATCACTCACCACTCATCACTCACCCGTCATCACTCACTCTTCATCACTCACCACTCACCCTTCATCACTCACCCTTCATCACTCACCATTCATCACTCATCACTCACCACTCATCACTCACCCGTCATCACTCACTCTTCATCACTCACCACTCACCCTTCATCACTCACCCTTCATCACTCACCATTCATCACTCACCACTCACCCTTCATCACTCACCCTTCATCACTCACCATTCATCACTCATCACTCACCACTCATCACTCACCCGTCATCACTCACCCTTTTCACTCATCACTCACCCTTCATCACTCATCCTTCATCACTCATCACTCACCACTCATCACTCACCCTTCATCACTCATCACTCACCACTCACCCTTCATCACTCACCACTCACCCTTCATCACTCACCCTTCATCATTCACGCTTTTCACTCATCACTCACCCTTCATCACTCACCACTCATCACTCACCCTTCATCACTCCCCCTTTATCACTCATCACTCACCACTCATCACTCATCACTCACCCTTCATCCCTCACCACTCACTCTTCATCACTCATCACTCACTCTTCATTACTCATTACTCACCCTTCACATTTCATCACTCGCCCTTCATCACTAATCACTCACCTTTCATCACTCACCACTCATCACTCATCCTTCATCACTCACCTCTCACCCTTCATCACTCACCACTCACCCTTCATCACTCAACCTTCATCACTCACCCTTCACCACTCATCACTCATCACTCACCACTCATCACTCACCCGTCATCACTCACTCTTCATCACTTACCACTCACCCTTCATCACTCACCCTTCATCACTCACCATTCATCACTCATCACTCACCACTCACCCTTCATCACTCAACCTTCATCACTCATCACTCACCACTCATCACTCACCCGTCATCACTCACTCTTCATCACTCACCACTCATCACTCACCCGTCATCACTCACCCTTTTCACTCATCACTCACCCTTCATCACTCATCCTTCATCACTCATCACTCACCACTCACCCTTCATCACTCATCACTCACCACTCATCACTCACCCTTCATCACTCACCACTCACCCTTCATCACTCACCCTTCATCATTCACGCTTTTCACTCATCACTCACCCTTCATCACTCACCACTCATCACTCACCCTTCATGACTCCCCCTTTATCACTCATCACTCACCACTCATCACTCATCACTCACCCTTCATCCCTCACCACTCACTCTTCATCACTCATCACTCATCACTCACTCTTCATTACTCATTACTCACCCTTCACATTTCATCAATCGCCCTTCATCACTAATCACTCACCTTTCATCACTCACCACTCATCACTCATCCTTCATCACTCAACTCTCACCCTTCATCACTCACCACTCACCCTTCATCACTCAACCTTCATCACTCACCCTTCACCACTCATCACTCATCACTCACCACTCATCACTCACCCGTCATCACTCACCCGTCATCACTCACTCTTCATCACTCACCACTCACCCTTCATCACTCACCCTTCATCACTCACCATTCATCACTCATCACTCACCCGTCATCACTCACTCTTCATCACTCACCACTCACCCTTCATCACTCACCATTCATCACTCATCACTCACCACTCACCCTTCATCACTCACCATTCATCACTCACCCTTTTCACTCATCACTCACCCTTCATCACTCATCCTTCATCACTCACCCTTCATCACTCATCACTCACCACTCATCACTCATCACTCACCCTTCATCACTCACCACTCACCCTTCATCACTCACCCTTCATCACTCACCATTCATCACTCATCACTCATCACTCACCCGTCACCACTCACTCTTCATCACTCACCACTCACCCTTCATCACTCACCATTCATCACTCATCACTCATCACTCACCCGTCATCACTCACCCTTTTCACTCATCACTCACCCTTCATCACTCATCCTTCATCACTCATCACTCACCACTCATCACTCACCACTCATCACTCACCCTTCATCACTCACCACTCACCCTTCATCACTCACCCTTCATCATTCACGCTTTTCACTCATCACTCACCCTTCATCACTCACCCTTCATCACTCATCACTCACCCTTCATTACTCACCTCATTACTCACCCTTCAAGACTCACCACTCATCACTCACCCTTCATCACACACCCTTCACCACTCATGCTTTTCACTCATCACTCACCCTTTTCACTCACCACTCACCCTTCATCACTCATCACTCACCCTTCATCACTCATGCTTTTCACTCATCACTCACCCTTCATCACTCATCACTCATCACTCATCACTCACCACTCACCCTTCATCACTCACCACTCACTCTTCATCACTCACCATATAAAATGCATTATTATTATTACCATTCATCACTCACCACTCACCCTTCATCACTCATCCCTCACCATTCATCACTCATCACTCACCCTTCATCGCTCATCCCTCACCCGTCATCACTCATCACTCACCCTTCATCGCTCATCACTCACCCTTCATCACTCACCCTTCATCAAGATGATGAGTGATGAAGAGTGAGGGATGAGTGATGAGTGATGAAGGGTGAGTGATAAGTAGTGAGTGGCTGCGTGTGTGTGGTTGCGTGTGTGTGGTTGTGTGTGTGTGGTTGTGTGTGTGGTTGTGTGTGGCTGTGTGGCTCTTCTCCTGGATTCACCAGTGTGATTAACACGAGTGATGAAGTTCTTCACTCTTTCTGTCACCCTGGGTTACGGGAGGGCCACACCCCGTGAGTGAGAGACTGGCACCACTACACTCAGACGCCCTGTTTGTTCCTAGGTGTTACTTCAGCAGCCACTGCCGTCAGGACTCTATTGTTTGAGCAGCTACGCTGGCACGACCCCTGGTGAGAGGCTAACAGGGCGTTTCCTGTCCTGAAGGGCACTGCTTGTTCCTGAACTCCTGCGACATCCACGCCTTCCACACAATGGCCCTGGCACAGACATGAAGCAGCTTCCACGCCGTATGGATCAGCTTTCCGTTCCGAACGCTCCTCAGCGTTCCGGGATACTCTGTCTCCGCCAGCAGACAGTTTGGGAAACATCTACTTCAGCAGGCCAAGATTCCTCGCAAGGCACAAAGTTCAAAACTCAGGAATTACCAGAAATCAACAATGGTGCCTAGAACACACACACACACACACACACACACACACACACACACACACACACACACACACACACACACACACAACCACTCCCACTCTTCCTGGTATCTTCTAATCAAAGTAAAGACTGTAAGCACTGGGTATATGATCCCTCTCTCTTTATCTCTTTACCCTCTCTCTCTCCTTTTCTCCCCCCTCTCTCTGTCCTTCTCTCTTTCTCCTTTTCTCTCCCCTCTCTTTCTCTCTGTCCCTCTCTCTTTCTTTCTCCCTCTCTGTCCTCTCTCTGCGTCTTACTGTCTTTTTCACATTCACTTTTTCTTTATTGTTACAAGCTGTAACGATAAAATCTAGAAATATGTTTACATTTTAAATGTTATTACTCACAAGAAAGTGTCACATAAGTGATGTGAAGAACAGCCATAGTGAAGCTCTCGTGCTGGTGCTTTAAATTAACATGAACTCCTGATCAAATGTTGCAGAACGTCAGAACGCCATCATTAACGTGAATGTCTGCACCATACCAGCTTCATTAGTTTGGACATGCTGTTGGTCATGTGATTATCTTATGAAATGCGGGATGTGAAGATACAACCCCCCCACCTGGTCCTGGAGCTCCAGCCCTGCTGCTGGGTTTAGTTCTAGCTACTTCATCACAGCCAAACGTATGACACATGGCCGTAATATTCAGGCTTCATCTGGACACTGATGAGGTGAGTCTGGTGTGTGACGGCTGGGATGACTCTCTGTTTCATGACTCATGGGATCTGGGGTCACTGCACATTTTTAAATGTAATTATGAAATATCTGGCAGCCAAGTCCAGTTTATTGATGATATTGATCTAGAGGCTTTACTGAAGCTCCCTGTACAGCCAGAAATGTTCTGAGAGACGAGGGCTGTTTTTGTCACACCAAAGTGCGCACATTGCCAGATAACCCATTAGGTGACAGTAGACACCTTCTGCTACCTTGCTTTACACCTCCTGCACTCCTGGACCTCCTGGACGTCCTTGACCTAATGGATCTCCTGGGTGTCTTGGTCTTGTGTGGGTGTGGTCTGCTAGTGTGCCTGCACCCATATTCAAATCACCTATGATTTCTCCACATGATCTTCAACCTGTTTTGGCTGTTTTGTGTTACACTCTCATCCCAGGACAGCTTTGAACACCTCTGATGAGTTTGCTTTTCACAGTTATGGTGCCACGTTTTTTGCACAAACGGCCCAGATCTGGCAAACAGAATGTTGTGCAGACATTTATCTCTTACTGTGGTGTAAGTGAAGAGCAGTAGAGGTGAGTGTTATCATGATGATGACAGTTTCAGATTGGGTGTGAGAGAGAGAGAGAGAGAGAGCTCCAGGAATCAAACAGCCAGGACTCCATGGCCACATACCAGGTAAGAGGCGTCAGGGCTGATGCAGTGTTATCTGCCCCTCCTCTATGTGTAATATACGGATGGTACTGGTCTTCAGATACACCAGGATATTAGTTCTTATAACTAACAATCAGAGGATTTCTAAGCAGGCTTTCTGATGGTATATGGGGTTTAATCTTTCTGATGGTATATGGGGTTTAGTCTTTCTGATGGTATATGGGGTTCAGTCTTTCTGATGGTGTATGGGGTTAAGTCTTTCCGATGGTATATGGGGTTTAGTCTTTCCGATGGTATATGTGGTTCAGTCTTTCTGGTGGTATATGGGGTTTAGTCTTTCCGATGGTATATGGGGTTTAGTCTTTCCGATGGTATATGTGGCTCAGTCTTTCAGGTGGTATATGGGGTTTAGTCTTTCCGATGGTATATGGGGTTTAGTCTTTCTGATGGTATGGGGGGTTTAGTCTTTCTGATGGTGTATGGGGTTCAGTCTTTCTGATGGTATATGAGGGCCTTGCTGTAGGTGGGGGGTATCTGTGGGAGGGGAGTATCTGCAGGTGGGGGGTATCTGTGGGAGGGGGGTATCTGCAGATGGGGGGTATCTGTGGGAGGGGGGTATCTGCAGGTGGGGGGTATCTGCAGGTGGGTGGTATCTGCAGGAGGGGGTATCTGCAGGTGGGGGGTGTCTGTGGGAGGGGGGTATCTGCCGGTGGGGGGTATCTGTGGGAGGGGAGTATCTGCAGGTGGGTGGTATCTGTGGGAGGGGGGTATCTGCAGGTGGGGGGTATCTGTGGGAGGGGAGTATCTGCAGGAGGGGGGTATCTGTGCGAGGGGGGTATCTGCAGGTGGGGGGTATCTGTGGGAGGGGGGTGTCTGTGGGAGGGGAGTATCTGCAGGTGGGTGGTATCTGTGGGAGGGGAGTATCTGCAGGTGGGTGGTATCTGTGGGAGGGGGGTATCTGCAGGTGGGGGGTATCTGTGGGAGGGGGGTATCTGTGGGAGGGGGGTATCTGCAGGTGGGTGGTATCTGTGGGAGGGGGGTATCTGCAGGTGGGGGGTATCTGTGGGAGGGGAGTATCTGCAGGTGGGTGGTATCTGTGGGAGGGGGGTATCTGCAGGTGGGGGGTATCTGTGGGAGGGGGGTATCTGCAGGTGGGTGGTATCTGTGGGAGGGGAGTATCTGCAGGTGGGGGGTATCTGTGGGAGGGGGGTATCTGCAGGTGGGTGGTATCTGTGGGAGGGGAGTATCTGCAGGTGGGGGGTATCTGCAGGTGGGGGGTATCTGCTCAGCACACTTCACTCCATGTTTTTTGGATGATCTCCACTGGAGAGATTGTCTAATAGAGGAATCCTATAGAAACACAGGAATTAAGCTTCAGTGTGAATTATTACTGTGAGCACAGTGAGGTCTGACAGTTCCATCACGCTCACATTAATCCTCTTAATCCTCTTACTGTGTCATTTAGCATTTAAGCCCTAAATTACAAATAAATGTTTGTTTATTCCTTTAAAACCAAAGGAAATATATTGGTGACACTGGCCACATTAACACCGACGTGCAGTAAGTTGATCTGGAAATAAGGAAGATGTTGAACATGGATGTTGCCTTAACCTCCACATCCTGCTATTGTGAACCACAAACTAGCCAGCAGGGCTGAAGCCAGCTGATGAGGCCAAGCTGGCGAGGTTCGAGTAACGAGGTTCAGCTAACGAGTTTCAGCTAGCGAGGTTCGAGTAACGAGGTTCAGCTAACGAGTTTCAGCTAGCGAGGTTCGAGTAACGAGGTTCAGCTAACGAGTTTCAGCTAATGAGGTTCAGCTGATGAGGTGCAGCTGATGCTCTTTCATCCACACCCATTAGATACAGCAGGTGTATAATCCAGGTTCAGAAAGTAAAAGGATACTCTATCAGAGGTGTATAATCCAGGTTCAGAAAGTAAAAGGATACTCTATCAGAGGTGTATAATCCAGGTTCAGAAAGTAAAAGGATACTCTATCAGAGGTGTATAATCCAGGTTCAGAAAGTAAAAGGATACTCTATCAGAGGTGTATAATCCAGGTTCAGAAAGTAAAAGGATACTCTATCAGAGGTGTATAATCCAGGTTCAGAAAGTAAAAGTCCTCACCAGGATTTTGCTCAGGCTTCCTGGATTGTGTTGATTCCACTAATTTTACCTGGATTGCACTAATTAGAAAATCTAGCAAGCTTGAGTAAAATCCTGGTGAGGACTTTTAATTTCTGAACCTGGATTATACACCTCTGAGATACAAACGGCGTGTTAGAGACTCTTTCTGGTTCGCATGAGGCAGGAGCATGTGCAGAAGAGGTTGCGTATTAATGGCCTTGTGAAGAGCAGGAATGAAGGTATCTTCCCCTTCAAGATGGATGCATTACAGGGTCCTACATAAAGGTCTCTGTCTCCTGCATGTGGGACCACTGGGGCAGCCGTGGAAGATCATCTATCATCTACAAACTGCACCTACATCCCACCTTCTGAGTACCGACAGGTTCTCTGCATATCAGATCCATGCAGAGAAGTGAATATCTTACGTTTCATGTTACACCACTCAGGTGGAATGTGTGAACCAGCCTGATTAAGTTCTCAGGATTAAGTTCTCAGTCAGCCATCACTATGTGTAGGGCAGTGGTTGGGAGACACTTCCAAGATCCAACTGTGTGAACCTGCAAATCCTGGCAAGCTACTCATCAACATTAATCACCATCATTCATCCTCCACTTCTCCTAAAGCTGGGTGTGTGTTGTGGGAGCAATGATGTGGGAGGGCCAGGGGGTTAGTGGGAGGGGCAGGAGGGGGGGTGTGAGGGGGTAGTTGGAGGGGGAGGAGGGGGAGGGGGAGTGTGAGGGGGTAGTTGGAGGGGGAGGAGGGGGAGGGGGAGTGTGAGGGGGTAGTTGGAGGGGGAGGAGGGGGAGGGGTAGTGTGAGGGGGTAGTTGGAGGGGGAGGAGGGGGAGGGGTAGTGTGAGGGGGTAATTGGAGGGGGAGGAGGGGGAGGGGGAGTGTGAGGGGGTAGTTGGAGGGGGAGGAGGGGGTGTAGTTGGAAGGGTGATCCCACAGGTCAGTACTCAGTTTCTCACGAGCTGCTCTGTATCTCCTGCCCTCTCTGGCGCCGCCCTGCTGGCGTGTCTCTCTCCGCTGGGACAGAACAGCCGTGGAGTCATCGAGGTGATCCTGTTAGGAAACACACCATGACCTTCAGCAAACAACACCACTGGGGATTTACGCAAGGCTGGTGTGTGTGTGTGTGTGTGTGTGTGTGTGTGTGTGTGTGTGTGTGTGTGTGTGTGTGTGTGTGTGCATGTGCGGGGGGTCAGCACAGGATGGAACGAGACAAGTAGATTACAGTAGGTTGAATGTCTGGACTCCAGATAGCAGGAGCAGGGATGAGTTTAAACGAAGCTTCTGCTGCTCCACACCAGACAGAAGTGAGATTACTGCAGCGCTACAGGAGGTCTGACCTCACACTGAACATCTACAGGGGGTCTGACCTCACACTGAACATCTACAGGGGGTCTGACCTCACACTGAACATCTACAGGAGGTCTGACCTCCCACTGAACATCTACAGGGGGTCTGACCTCCCACTGAACATCTACAGGAGGTCTGACCTCCCACTGAACATCTACAGGGGGTCTGACCTCACACTGAACATCTACAGGAGGTCTGACCTCCCACTGAACATCTACAGGGGGTCTGACCTCCCACTGAACATCTACAGAGGGTCTGACCTCCCACTGAACATCTACAGGGGCTCTGACCTCACACTGAACATCTACAGGAGGTCTGACCTCACACTGAACATCTACAGGAGGTCTGACCTCCCACTGAACATCTACAGGAGGTCTGACCTCACACTGAACTTCTACATTCTGGGACTGATGTTGTACTGTTCAACATCACACTTTGGTCAACGGTTCAGACACCAGACCAACATTATTATTATTATTATTATTCATTATTCGTATTTGTGATCCATCAACTCTCACGTAGGAATGGTTGGAATGTCTAAAATATGTGTCAGGATGTTCATAGCAGAAGCACCAACAAACAACTAATTTTCCAAAAGCAGCAGACCTGCTCACACACACACACACACACACACACACACACACACACACACACACACACACACACACACACACACACACACACACACACACACACACACACATGCACACACAATTAATCATAATGGCCCAATGGATGCCACACATTCCAGAGGCATATCCCAATATTTTTATGCTATCGTAAATGATATCCCACATGAGACCTTAACCGGAAACGTTAATCAGTAACACGCACTGCATTCTGGGAAGTAGCAATAGTATATAGCAACTGGAGCTGCACCAGGAGGAGAGAGATAAAGAGAGAGATAAAGAGAGAAAAACAGAGAGATAAAGAGAGAAAAACAGAGAAAAACAGAAATAAACGAGAAAAACAGAGATAGACAGAGAGATAGAAAAACAGAGAACACAGATAAAGAGAGAGATAGAGAGAAAAACAGATAAACAGCGAGATAAACAGAGAAAAACAGAGATAAACAGAGAGAAAACAGATAAACAGAGAGATAAACAGAGAGATAAACAGATAAACAGAGAGATAAACAGAGAGATAAACAGATAAACAGATAGATAAACCGAAAAACAGAGATAAACAGAGAAAAACAGATAAACAGAGAGATAAACAGAGAGAAAAACAGATAAACAGAGAGATAAACAGAGAGAAAAACAGATAAACAGAGATAAACAGAGAGAAAAACAGATAAACAGAGATAAACAGAAATAAACAGAGAAAAACAGTTAGAGATATACAGAGAGATAAACAGATAAACAAAAAAATAGAAAAATAAACAGAGATGTAAAGAGAGAGATAGAGAAATAAACAAAGATAGAATTATAAACAGGTAAAGAGAGAGATAGAGAGATAAACAGAGGTAAACAGAGAGTTAAACCGAGATAAATGGAGAGGTGAACAGAAAGATAAACAGAGATGGGAACAGGGTTTCATGATGTGTTTACGTGTGTGGTTGAGGCATGGGTAGATAAGGTAAGCGTTAGGTAAGGAGGGGTCATGGAGGCCTCCTCCTTCAGCTAGATCAGATTTGGGGAAGTGTATACCGCCATCTCTAACTTTCCAATATTATATTTTCCAATATTATACTTTCCTCACTCGTGATGGCCCGAACCTCAATTTATATAAGAGCTGAGAAATGTGTTTCTCAGGGGCAGAGTGAAACTGTGTTTGTGTTTCTTTCACTAAAACTCTCTGGGCTCGCACGCTAAACTTACAAACAGATAGGCTACAGATAGAGAGACAGCACAGGATCTAGATATATGCCTTACGGAAGCGCTTAGACGTTGAATCCTGGTTAAACCCTTTACTACAGTGCCACCTAGTGGCAGGACATATACACCATCTACTATTAGTGTTAATCTTGCTTGGGGAAATTATAATAAACAGAATTATTTCTGTTTACAGAATAAATAATCGAAAAACAAATAAATAAGGTAATACGATTAAAAAATGACAAATAATTATTAAAATAATAGAAAATAACAACAATAAAATAATATAAAATGGCATTAAAAATATCCATCATTTTTAAACAATTAATCCCTCTAGTCGGGGTCACAGGGGGCTGGAGCCAATCGCACCATCATTGGAGTAGGCAGGAACACCATGGACAGATCAGCAGTCCACCACATGGCCCACACACACACACACACACACACACACACACACATAGACACACACACACACACACACACACCCACCCACCCACACACACACACACACACACACACACACACACACACACACACACACACACACACTTAGCTTAAGATTTCAGGTTTTATGCTCTGTGTGTTGTATTTCCTGGTCCTCGGTCTGGTTTATCTACATTGAGGACTGCTGCTCTAAGCATAATGTGTTGATCTTTTGCAGACTGGTCAGTAGAGGGCAGTAGTGCGCTTCTCATATTTTTGTCATATTTTTCTTTGAGAATTACGTATAGAGCATGAATAAAATAATGGAAATCTTCAATTCAGAAAGACCTTTTAATGTAGCGTTTCAGTTATTATGCCAACCCTCTGTTCGTGAAAGCGTAATTTACCTCAGCTATGAATATGTGTCTGAATAACACCTATTTAATTCATTAGTGTCATTGCATAACAACCATCATTACATGATCTAATGAGATGTGATAAAGCATGACTGAAAATTAGCAGAAAACAAAACGCAGTCCTGATTAATTTGACCAGTAAATTAATCCAGCAACACTAGAGCTTGTTTGTGTGAATGAACCCAATATATAGAGAGGTGAACCAAAGCTCTGTGCTCCTGACCTGACCCCTGACCCTTGACCCCTGACCTGACCTCTCTCCTACTCCTGCTGTCCTGATGCTGTCAGGTGTTGGTTCCTTTGTGATTCCTCTCAAGGTCTCGTCCTGACCTGTCTCGTCCTGACCTGTCTCGTCCTGGTGTTTTACGCTCTGGCCACCGTCACCTTTTGCTTGATGTCTGGATGGTTGTGCCTGTTGTAAAAGTGAATTAAATCATTCTGATATGCTGTAATTGTAAAATGCTGTTTATTAATTAATTCCACACAGAAAGGTTCTTGAGTTGAACATTGAGTCTCGTGTCCATCTTCTGATGATGACCATTCACCTGGGCTGGTTCCTTCCTCGTCTCCTCACACATGTTCAATGATGTTCTGTGGTGTTGTGGTTGTGGTTATCATCATCATCATCATCATCATCATCATTTTCTTCATCATCATCTAAAGTTGATGTACTACACGCAGCTCCTCCCTGCTCCATCATCATCATCATCATCATCATCTAAATTGTTTAATCCATCCAATACGTCTGTACTTCAGTACTCCTCATTCTAGGGTTCAGTACTCCTCATTCTAGGGTTCAGTACTCCTCATTCAAGGGTTCAGTACTCCTCATTCAAGGGTTCAGTACTCCTCATTCTAGGGTTCAGTACTCCTCATTCTAGGGTTTAGCACTCTTCATTCTAGGGTTCAGTACTCCTCATTCTAGGGTTCAGTACTCCTCATTCTAGGGTTCAGCACTCCTCATTTTAAGGTTCAGTACTCCTTATTTTAAGGTTCAGTACTCCTCATTCAAGGGTTCAGTACTCCTCATTCTAGGGTTCAGCACTTTTCATTCTAGGGTTCAGCACTCCTCATTCTAGGATTCAGTACTCCTCATTTTAAGGTTCAGTACTCCTCATTCTAGGGTTCAGTACTCCTCATTCCAGGGTTCAGTACTCCTCATTCTAGGGTTCAGCACTCTTCATTCCAGGGTTCAGCACTCTTCATTCCAGGGTTCAGCACTCCTCATTCCAGGGTTCAGTACTCCTCGTTCTAGGGTTCAGTACTCATTCCTCACTCCTCACTCTGATGTGTTCAGAATCACAGGCGTTGGGCACAATCTCCTCTGCTCTTTTAAATGTGAACTTTAGTTTATGTGAACACACATTCAGGTCGTGTGACTCCTGCTGGAGTTTCTAGAGTCTTTTTCATTTGATCTTGTTTGAGAATCTTTCAGGATTTTTGTCCCTTTTCTCTCAGTGAAACCGTCATCTTCTCCCAAAATAGAAAATGATGAATAATTTCTCTCAGTCTAACACAAATGTCAGGTCTCAGGTAGTCATGGTAGAGGAGGGTTCATAGAGGAGGAATCAGAGAAGAAACTGCCATGTCTCCTCTGTCAAGGTGCTGTGGGCTTCCTCGAAAACATCATCTTCATCAGAACCTCATCTTCATCAGAACCTCACCTTCATCATTCATCCCAAGCATCTGATGAGAAGATCACTAGGAGAAACATCTTTGATCTGGGGAGCTCTTTTGCAATCCATACGGATGGAATTCAGAGATCACAATTTAGTTGTTGATCACGAACAACTAGATGTGTTTCCACGATTGTTGGGGAAAATATGTTGAAATGAACTTGTAGGGAATCATAATCCTCTGTAGCATTAAGAACAAGTGCAGGCTGTGATGGTAAATCGGAGTGTAGTGGGTGACACTGACCCCCACACCCCCCCACGGCCCTCTGACACTGCAGTGGGCAGGACTCACGTTCACTGACAATTAGATAATTAGGTAATTATCAGCATGAGAGGTTCATTAAACTTATCTTCAACTAAATTATGCACATGCAATTACCCTCTATGCATATTTAACTTATGCATTAGGAAGGATGATTCTGAAGGGCCAGATAGCCTCCTGTACTCATGATGGAATTTAATTCATCCAATATGAAGCAGTGAAGGAAACTCTGAATGTCAGGAAGATGATTAGAGATCTTTCGCTTTCAAAGTGATGTAATGACGTTCATAACATCCACATCAAATACACAAGTAGGAAACACAAGCAGATCAGAAGCATCTCTGGCTGTGTGATGATGTGATGACGTGCGATGAAGACGTGTGATGATGTGATGATGTGTGATGAAGACGTGTGACGAAGACGTGTGATGAAGACGTGTGATGATGTGATGACGTGCGATGAAGACTTGTGATGATGTGTGATGAAGACGTGTGATGAAGTGATGTCGTGCAATGAAGACGTGTGATGAAGTGATGATGTGTGATGAAGACATATGATGAAGTGATGTCGTGCAATGAAGACATGTGATGAAGTGAGGACGTGTGATGAAGTGATGACGTGTGATGAAGACATGTGATGAAGACGTGTGATGAAGACGTGTGATGAAGTGATAACGTGTGATGAAGACGTGTGATGAAGTGATGACGTGTGATGAAGTGATGACGTATGATGATGTGTGATGAAGTGATGACATATTATGAAGATGTGTGATGAAGACGTGTGATGAAGTGATGATGTGTGATGAAGACGTGTGATGAAGTGAAGACGTGTGATGAAGACGTGTGATGAAGACATGTGATGAAGTGATGACGTGCGCTGAAGACGTGTGATGAAGTGATGACGTGTGATGAAGACGTGTGATGAAGTGATGATGTGTGATGAAGACGTGTGATGAAGTGATGACGTGTGATGAAGACGTGTTATAAAGTGATGATGTGTGATGAAGACGTGTGATGAAGTGATGACGTGCGATGAAGAAGTGTGATGAAGTGATGACGTGTTATGAAGATGTGTGATGAAGACGTGTGATGAAGTGATGACGTGTGATGAAGACGTGTGATGAAGTGATGACGTGTGATGATGTGTGATGAAGACGTGTGATGAAGTGATGATGTGTGATGAAGACGTGTGATGAAGTGATGACGTGCGATGAAGACGTGTGATGAAGTGATGACGTATTATGAAGATGTGTGATGAAGACGTGTGATGAAGTGATGACGTGTGATGAAGACGTGTGATGAAGTGATGACGTGTGATGATGTGTGATGAAGACGTGTGATGAAGTGATGATGTGTGATGAAGACGTGATGAAGTGATGACGTGCGATGAAGACGTGTGATGAAGTGATGATGTGTGATGAAGACGTGTGATGAAGTGATGTGTGATGAAGACGTGTGATGAAGTGATGACGTGTGATGAAGACGTGTGATGAAGTGATGACGTGTGATGAAGTGATGACGTGTGATGAAGACATGTGATGAAGTGATGACGTATTATGAAGATGTGTGATGAAGACGTGTGATGAAGTGATGATGTGTGATGAAGACGTGTGATGAAGACGTTTGATGAAGTGATGACGTGCGATGAAGTGATGACGTGTGATGAAGACGTGTGATGAAGACGTGTGATGAAGACGTGTGATGAAGTGAGCCTCATGCGTGTGTGTGCTTGTGTGTTGGCATGTGTGTGTGCTAGTGTGTGTGTGTGTTAGTGTGTGTGTGTATTACAGTTTTTATTGGTTGTTTTGATGCTGCCGTCGACTCAAATTCACATTTTTCAAAACAGTTAACACAGAGACCTAAACAGTGACACAGTGTTCAAAATTACACATTTTGTTTGCAAAAGGCCAAACCTGTGTCAAAACCTTTAAAATATGCAACAAAAGCAAATTTAGCCTTCAAACATCTCACATTTGACACAAGTGTATAAACACCTCCAATCAATCATTACACATTGGGCAACAAAATATAAAATAAAGCACTCATGTGTGAATCAGTGACCGTTGCTTGTCATTGTAGTCTATATGTGACTGTATGTAGTCAAATTT
This sequence comes from Brachyhypopomus gauderio, assembly GCF_052324685.1. Lineage (NCBI taxonomy): Eukaryota > Metazoa > Chordata > Actinopteri > Gymnotiformes > Hypopomidae > Brachyhypopomus > Brachyhypopomus gauderio. The sequence continues at coordinate 2,360,134 of NC_135224.1, forward strand.
ACCCTCTAGCAAAAAAAAAGCATCCAGAATCAGATATGCTTTGATGCAAATTTTATTAATTAAATGCTTAATTTTTTTAGACTGTGGCTGACAAATGAAATATTCCAACAGAGAAATACATGGAAATAAAAATAAAATCCATTACTGTGTAAGAAATTATGAAAAAACACAGAATTTTACAGTAAACAACGAAAAACTATAGTAGGTCTATACTATAAGAGTATAAGCGATAGCCACAAGTGATAGTCTTCTGTCTCTTCTAGTCTCCTCTTTCTTGAAGCCTGGGCCACAAGGCCTCATCCACATCGCATTCAATATTCTCTCGTGCAATGCACCGAGGGAAAAATCGTCTAGCATGCCTGATCCATCCTTGACATGCCTCTGCATCTATATCTTGGGCAGCAGCAGTCATTGCATTGAGCAAGGGCATCTGTCCATAGGGTCGGTGATCATATACCTTCCATCTCCATGCACTAAAGAATTCCTCTATGGGATTTAAAAACGGAGAGTATGGAGGAAGAAATTGTACCATCATCCGACAGTGCACTGCAAACCACTCATTCACAATACGAGAGTGGTGGAACGCCACATTGTCCCAGATAATCACGAACCGTGGCATGCCAGGCCTCAACAGGCCTCGCTCCTGAGGTGGGATCAGGATGTCATAAAGGGCATTCAGGAATGCTATGAGACGCTCAGTGTTGTATGGGCCAATGGTAGGAATATGGCACAGGACGCCATCATTGGAGATGGCAGCACACATAGTTATATTGGCACCCCTCTGCCCTGGAACAGTAATAGTGGCCCTATTCCCAATGAGGTTCCTTCCTCGTCTCCTTACTTTACAAAGATTGAAGCCACTCCAGTTCACTCTACAGTAACTGCATGATATAACAAGGCATACGAGTATAGTACTGTTGTGTTTCCTTACCTCCACATATTTGCATCTGGCCTCCTTCACAGCTTCAGAGTTCCTCTGAAAAGGAACTCTATAGAGCTGTTTCATGGCCATATGATTCCTTCTGAGGACGCGGTCAATTGTGGCCTCACTCACAGTATGGATGTTCCTAAATACTCCTTGATCAGCAATCACTGCTGCCTTGATTTCACGCAGCCTAATGGCATTATTTGCCAGAACCATGTTGACAACGGCTGCCTCCTGTTCAGCATTAAAAATTCTCCCTCTACCACCACCGACTGGTAGTCTTTCGATTCTATAAAGAATACATGAAATGTGGACAAAATTACACGAAGTAATGTATATCACTGCAGATACTGTATTTCTGTATATACTGTATAGCAACATTACCTGTTCTCCTGTTGAAAAACTCTAACCATGGATGCAACAGTGTTTCTGTTGAGAACAGGTTGGACTCTCTGTCCAGCTTCTCTCAATGAAAGGCCATGATTTACAACATGATCAATCACAGTTGCCCGAATTTCATCGGTAACTTGAGCCCTTCCAGCTATACCTCTACCTCGCACACGGACTCCTCTTCCTCTGACCACTCTACCTCTTACTCTCACTCTTCCTCTCATCTGCATTAGACCTCCTCGATCCATGCTTGCAAAGAACAACACAGGCCTGCAGACTGATTGCAAATTTAAATATTCTGTGAAGAAGTGTCAACCAAGTGCTTTCAGTGATGTCATAATGATCAGGGAGTGTCTAAGAGCTTGGAGCTTATGGTTTCTGTTCTGTAACCAAAGTTAAACTCCTGAAGTTTGGACTTCTTGAATGACATCTGCGTTAACTGTTTTGCAAAAGGGTGTGAAAACTGTGTTAATCCAATGAGAATGGGTTAACACATTTGCAAGAGGTGTCTTCTGCTCTGCTGAGATGGTGATGAGGAAGACTGAGAGGTTCCCAGTTTCTTCAAACAGGTCAAAGCAATCAATAAAAACTGTAGTGTGTGTGTGTGTGTGTTAGTGTGTGTGTGTGCTAGTGTGTGTGTGTGTGTGTGTTTGTGTATTAGTGTGTGTGTGTGCTAGTGTGTGTGTGCTAGTGTGTGTGTGTGTTTGTGTATTAGTGTGTGTGTTAGTGTGTGTGTATTAGTGTGCGTGTGTGTTAGTGTGTGTGTGCTGGTGTGTGTGTTAGTGTGTGTGTGTTGGCATGTGTGTGTGTGCTAGTGTGTGTGTGTATTAGTGTGTGTGTGTGTTAGTGTGTGTGTGTGTGTGTTAGTGTGTGTGTGTGTGTGCTAGTGTGTGTGTGTTAGTGTGTGTGTTAGTGTGTGTTAGTGTGTGTGTGTGTATTAGTGTGTGTGTGTGTTAGTGTGTGTGTGCTAGTGTGTGTGTGTTAGTGTGTGTGTGTGTTGGTGTGTGTATTAGTGTGTGTGTATTAGTGTGTGTGTTAGTGTGTGTGTGTGTGTTAGTGTGTGTGTTAGTGTGTGTGTATGTTAGTGTGTGTGTGTGCTAGTGTGTTAGTGTGTGTGTGTATTAGTGTGTGTGTTAGTGTGTGTGTTAGTGTGTGTGTGTTTTAGTGTGTTAGTGTGTGTGTGTGTTAGTTTGTGTGTTAGTGTGTGTGTGTTAGTGTGTGTTTTAGTGTGTGTGTGTGTGTTAGTGTGTGTGTGTTAGTGTGTGTGTGTTAGTGTGTGTGTGTGTGGAGGAGGTCCATACAGCACGTGTTCTGAGCAGGAGTCAAACTTTTCAAGTGTCTGTCTGGTGTGTGACAGTTTTATGAATTTGAAGTTTATTAGGAATTTCTGATAATTCATTTGACTAAACAATCAAACAACTAAACAATCAAACAAACAAACATTTCATATTTGAATCCATATTTGATTTTTGCTATTTCCTGTCATGCTTATTCACTTCAAAGCTATCCAGGCAAAACAATCCCTACAACAGCCAAACTGTGAAGAGTCCCTGTGAAAGACAAAGTCTCTGTGAAGACAGAGTCTCTGTGAAAGTCCCTGTGAAAGACAATGTCCCTGTGAAGACAAAGTCCCTGTGAAGACAGAGTCTCTGTGAAAGTCCCTGTGAAAGACAATGTCCCTGTGAAGACAAAGTCCCTGTGAAGACAGAGTCTCTGTGAAAGTCCCTGTTGAGTGCCAGTCCTTTGCTTTTTCATTCTGATAACCCACGAATATACATAAATAATCAACAGCATATTTGTTTCTCTCCAGACGGAGGTGAAAGGTAATGATGCTTCAGCAGGTCAGCAGATGTCATCTCTCTCCTCGACTTCACACCTGGTTTAACACACCTGGGTCTCGCAATAGTGACTCCTTCACATAACAGATGTGTCCTTAAGATTTAAGGACACCTGTCAGAGCACGACTGCACTACTGAACTACTGCACTACTGAACTACTGAACTACTGCACTACTGCACTACTGAACTACTGCACTACTGAACTACTGCACTACTGCACGACTGAACTAGTGCACTACTGCACGAATGAACTACTGCACTACTGCACGACTGAACTACTGCACTACTGCACTACAGCACTACTGAACTACTGCACTACTGAACTACTCCACTACTGAACTACTGCACTACTGAACTACTGCACTACTGCACTACTGAACTACTGAACTATTGCACGACTGCACTACTGAACTACTGAACTACTGAACTACTGCACTACTGCACTACTGAACTACTGCACTACTGCACTACTGAACTACTGCACTACTGCACTACTGCACTACTGAACTACTGCACGACTGAACTACTGCACGACTGCACGACTGAACTACTGCACTACCGAACTACCGCACTACTGCGCGACTGTGCTACTGCACTACTGCACTACTGCACGACTGAACTACTGCACTACTGCACGACTGCACTACTGAACTACTGCACTACTGAACTACTGCACTACTGCACTACTGAACTACTGCACTACTGCACTACTGCACGACTGAACTACTGCACGACTGCACTACTGCACGACTGCACGACTGCACTACTGAACTACTGCACTACTGCACTACTGAACTACTGCACTACTGCACGACTGCACTACTGCACGACTGAACTACTGCACTATTGCACTACTGAACTACTGCACTACTGCACGACTGAACTACTGCACGACTGAACTACTGCACTACTGAACTACTGCACTACTGAACTACTGCACGACTGCACTACTGCACGACTGCACTACTGCACTACTGAACTACTGCACGCCTGCACAACTGAACTACTGCACGACTGCACTACTGCACAACTGAACTACTGCACTACTGAACTACTGCACTACTGCACTACTGAACTACTGCACTACTGAACTACTGAACTACTGCACTACTGAACTACTGCACTACTGCACGACTGCACTACTGCACGCCTGCACTACTGCCCGATTGCGCTACTGCACGACTGCACGACTGCACGACTGAACTAGTGCACTACTGCACTACTGCACGACTGAACTACTGCACGACTGCACGGCTGAACTACTTCCTCAGTCCCGTACACAAGTGTGTACAGATAGAAGTGTACTGTGTGATGAAAAAGGATGTTGTCGTTTGGGTAGTTACATGGGGACGACAGTCATGGTCCAGGTACAACTGTCTTCTGGCAGTGTGTTGGTGGACGTGGAGGTGGACTGTCTTCATTGGTACTGACAGGACCAGAGAAGCAGTCTCAGCATTCTCACACCCCCACCACATCTAGACACCCCACAAACCCACTACACAGCTTCTATCACTAGTCAGACCCGCGGAGCAAAACACTCCTCAGGTCCGATGAGTCGTGTCATGCAGGACTGGTTCAGTAGTTCTGACACCAGGACTGGTTCAGTAGTTCTGACACCAGGACTGGTTCAGTAGTTCTGACACCAGGACTGGTTCAGTAGTTCTGACGCCAGGACTGGTTCAGTAGTTCATCAAGCTGAGATGTTTATCCGTCACATTCCAGTAATCTGCACATTCCTCTGACACGCTGCTCTTAGGATGGAGCTGAAAGGGGGAATGTGTGTGCGTGTGTGTGTGTGTATGGTGGGTGGAGTGTGTGTGTGTGTGTATGTGTGTGTGTGTGTGTGTGTATGGTGGGTGGAGAGTGTGTGTGTATGTGTGTGTGTGTATGTGTGTGTGTGTGTGTATGTGTGTGTGTGTGTGTATGTGTGTGTGTATGGTCAGTGGGGAGTGTGTGTGTGTGTATGTATGTGTGTGTGTGTGTGTGTGTATGTGTGTGTGTGTATGTGTGTGTGTATGGTCAGTGGGGAGTGTGTGTGTGTGTATGTATGTGTGTGTGTGTGTGTATGTGTGTGTGTGTATGTGTGTGTGTGTATGTGTGTGTGTGTGTGTGTGTGTGTGTGTGTGTGTGTGTGTGTGTGTATGTATGTGTGTGTGTGTGTGTGTATGTGGTGGGTGGTGAGTTTCCCATGTTCTGGACCTTCACCTCTCGGGGGGTTGGGGGGGGGGGGGGGGTGTTGTCTCAGTGCCCTGTGCCCCTCTCCCAGGGGGCCCAGTCTCAGCTGGGGGCCTCAGAACCTCCAGCCTGTCGGGCTCCAGGCTGTTTCCCCCTGAGCTGCTCCTGGGGACTCACAAACACAGGCATTCACAGAATAACAACATTTACTTGCCATGAATTAATGAAATAATTAGTAATGACAGGAAAAATCTTCAATTAATTAGTAATGAGTTACATATATTGCTTTATTGATCTTGTGGTTTTGCTCCTTTGTGAATGATGCAGGTCATATCTGCCTTATTTTGCCTTACATCTCTTAGTCATGTCTCATATCTGCCTTATATATGTTACACTGACCTTGAATCTGTTTTTAATTCTGCATTATATCTGCAAATATCAAATTCATCCTATCAATCCTATCAATTCTATCAAGGATTTACATCCTATCAAAAAAAAAATGATACAGAGAATTCAGCTTGAGACACCACTGTTGCAGTTCAGAATTTGGTGTGACAAGATTAAGACGTCTGGAGGCTGGAGCTGAAAGGGGGAGTGTGTGTGTGTGTGTGTGTGTGTGTGTGTGTGTGTGTGTGATGTGTGTGTGTGATGTGTGTGTGTGTCTCAGGATATTATGTAAACCATCTCAGGGCAACAAATATGTCAGATATGCTGATGAGATACATACATGAACTTCAAATCCATAAACACCTCTGCAACACAGAATGTTGTTTTTTCTGGATTAAGTAAGACTAAAGTGGGTTGGTAGCTCAGCATAGTGCAGATTGTGAGTGATTGATCTCTGGAGCGCCTCGTGCACGTCTGCATGACCCTATATGCTCGGAGAAGAGCTGGGCACGAAAGGCTCACGTGCCCACATTCACGTGCACTCTCTTTCTGCAGGAGAACCCAAGCACGAGCTGGTCACGTGAGACGTGCCTGGTGAACTCCACCATTTAGAGTAACTGCACACCCTGTAGAAGGCCAGTGCTGGAATGGATGGTTTCTGCATGTCATTTTTAATCTTTTCCTATCAAGAGTTGTTTATAGCCTCGGCCTTCTTGACCTCTCTTGACCTTTCTTGACTCCTCTTGACCCTTCTGCTAGTCTGTGTGCTTGGATGTAAAAGCCATCTGTGCTGGGAGGGTTCAGCTCGAGCAGAGTTTTGCTTTCCCAGGCTCAGAGTAACATTTTTATCGGTTTGCCCTTTACTGCCGTCTTGGCCGTGCAAACGTCATTCAGTGATATTACATGAATACATAACAAAACCTGGAATACGTGCTGGACGCTTGCGAATGGAGCGAACACAAATCTTTCAAAATACCTGGACAAAATTCAAGGCAACAATAAACGATGTCAAATAAACAATAAATCACATTTATATGATTGGGTTATTGTTATTGTACATACCACCTATAGGTCACGAGTGAATTATTATGAATTACATCTAGATATTAATATTATTGTATCACTAATACAGCTGCAGTCCAAAACGTATAGTAACCATGTTATAAACGTATGGTGACCATGTTATAAACGTATGGTGACCATGTTATAAACGTATAGTGACCATGTTATAAACGTATAGTGACCATGTTATAAACGTATAGTAACCATGTTATAAACGTATAGTAACCATGTTATAAACGTATAGTAACCATGTTATAAAATCAGGGAGAATTGTTCCTGGCTGTTAAAACTTCTGCAAGATTCACAGAGATGAAACATGAAGCACGTTTAATAAAGCAGTTGGGAAACAGGGACCGGACCCTTGAGCTCAGAGCCCAGTTCTGTCACCGTTTCTGCTCCATGTTGATGGATTCTCCTTTCAGTAGTAATGTTCAGAACCACCCAAACATGGTCATTGTTTAAAAAAAAATATCTAAAAAATCTTCAAATGAATATCCAAATGTCTATTTGTAAAGCAGACCTTCCAAATAAGGTACACACAGAAGAAAACAGATGGAAATGCCACAGCACTTCTATGGGACTGAGGTCTGGACTTTGACTGGGCCAGTCCAGAGTGCAAATCTTTTTTCTCTGAAGTCTTTCTTTGGTAGTTTTGCTGGAATGTTTCGGGTCGTTGTCTTGTTGCATAATCCATTCTCTCCTAGCATGTCCTCCCTGACTGATGGCAGGAGATGCAGAAGATGATGGAGTCCAGGTCCAGAAGCCCAGATCTTCACATCTCCACCACCATGCTGTTTGGAGGAGGTTAATTTTTTTATATGCAGTGTTGACTTGTTGACTCAAACATGGTGCCTACAATTGTGGCCAAATAATATTTTTTTTAAATTCAGTCTAAATTTAAATAAAATAATTAAATTCTCTGTCCAGAGAATGGACTTCCAGACAGCCTCTGGTTTGTCCAAGTGCTCCCTGGCAAAGTTTAAATGGGTGACTGTGTTCTTCATTGAGAACAGCAGCTTCCTTCTAACATCTCCCCCATGAATGGATGTCTATAGATATTTGCCTGATTGTAGATGTATGTACATTTATCCCAGATGCTGCCAGATAGGTCTGCAGCTCTGTGGAGATGATGTATGTGTGATGTATGGGTAGTGGTGTGTGTGTGGGTGGTGTGCAGTGTGTGTGTGTGGTGGTGTGCGGTTTGTGTGGTGGTGTGTGTGTGGTGTGCGGGTGTGTGTGTGGTGTGTTTGGTCTTTACCTGAGTGATTATTTTTTCTGGTGCTTCTTAGTGTAAATCTGGAACTGTAGTGATGTTGAGTTCCCTCCATTTGTAAATGATTTAATGTAAATGGTGGTGGAGATGTGAAGGTCTTACAGTGGACGGATGGTGCTGGAATCTTTGGAGATGTTCTTGTAGTTCTCCAGACTGATGGGCTGATACCACCTTCTTCCTGATGTGTTCACATGTCTCCTTTCCTATCAGCATTGTTGATCTGTGTGATTTACGCCTTATGGCATCACAGTGGATTGGTTGGTTTCCTCTTTCTTCTAATCAGTGTTTCTCAAATCTTTTCCCCAGGACGTCTCATTTGATTGATCTGCTTAATTAATTACTTGAGCACTCACATGTGTTTCAGATCTGAGTCTTTTACCTAATTGACTTCACCAATGCAGCTGTGGTTTACTTTTGTACTCTGCTCTGATTCCATGTTTCATGTAGTCTGTTGACAACTCACACATTTCCCTCAAAACAAGTAAATGGAATTGATGAACATACACCTCACATTTCATATACAAAAACTGGTGACGATAAAATAAAGAGAATCATGGGGAAAAAAACAGAGACATCTAAACTACACACACACACACACACACACACACACACACACACACACACACCCACACATTTGATAGGTCAGGATGCTTAAGTCTGAGACTGCTGGGCGGAACAAGGGGCTCCAGTATATTGCAGGAATGACATCATCAGTCTGAGCCCAAGAGGAATTAACAAAATGACATCATCAGTCTCAGCCCAGGAGGAATAAACGAAATGCTGCTCCTCACACTCCAGCTCCCAGAACTCTGGTAGAAGGTCAGACTGTGACAAAGAAGAAATTACTACCCACTGGAAGAGATTCTTAGAGATTCTGGGGGTCGTGGAGGTCATGGGGGTCAGACTCATGCACATCTGACTGTTTGATATTATATGTTGGGTCTTCATTTCCATTTTCATCCCGGTTGCCGAGAGCTCATTAGTGCCTAGCTACGCCAGCGGCCTTGTGCTGCACCGTGCTGTGTGGAGCTGGGTGGTTTTGTCTCGTGGGTGGTGTTGTCTCGTATGGTTCGTGGAGTTTTTCCGCATGGCCGCCCCCATCAGCCATTGCTGTAGTACAGGTACGCTGGCCCAACCACGCTGCTGCTCGGGCTGTGAACCCAGCCATGCTTCCTGGTGACCAGCTTGCATTGTGAAAAACTGTCAAACGTAGCCGAGTAGGGTCATGGTTACGGCACAGACGACAGAGGAAGCCGAGCTTGGTGGACAGGCGAACACACACACCATGTAATGGCAGAGAGAGAGGTGGACCCAAGTGCCAGCTCTAGCTGATCAATAAATGTCAAGAGTCACTGCACAGCGAGAGAGAAAGGCAGGCAGACACTAGCGGTGGCAAACACCGAACACAAAATACGAACTCAACTCGTAACAAAAATAAACTCCACCGCAAAAGCACTGGATACAATGCTGTGAGCAAACACAAAAGACGCAAGACACGTAAGAAATAAACAACAGACACCAGAGGAAGTAACTGGAACAAACTGAGTAAAGAACAAAAAAACCCTTCCCAAAACAAAAACAGAAATGACAGGAAAATAACAGTGGGAGGAAAACTTGAGAAGGGCCAGGAAGTGGCGCAGGAGATAGTTACTCGAAGAAGTAAAGGGAACGAGAGAGAGAGAGTAAGAGAACGAGGTGGCGAGACACCAGGCAACCAGGCTGAGAACGAACGGCACGAGACCAAAACGATTCAGCAGTGATCCGTCACAACTCACCTCCTTAAGTAGGACCGAGGGCAGGTGTGACAGATCACTGCTGTTTGCGAGGACTCCGCCTAGAACCGGCTGGCGAACTCCCCCCTGTGGTGGGAGGAGCCCTGACAGAGATAAAGCGAGGTCATATCCTACAGTAGCATCACCCTGTATCGCCATGGTAATGTTCGTTCCAAAGAGCAGCTCACAGTGGCGATCGAAAATGAGAACAACTTTCTGCTACATTACAACAGACAGTTACATCTGTCCCAGTAGCACAGGCAGGACAGACTGACTGGCATGCCACGCACCCAACCAAGCATGACAGCAGGACATTTTACCCTACATGGTGATTGGCTGCTTCGCTCTGAGCAGTGACACACCCCTCTGCCTCGTTTTCCATCTGCAAAAATGACCTGCATATCATGCCAGACTGGGAAAATGAGTTCTCCTGTAAAGCTCTTCTAAATCTTCTAGACAAACTATCTCATTTTAAAACCTTTTGAAGCTCTTCTACTAGATTCTCAAACCTTTTGTATTTTTGTCTCTTTTCATGTTCCATTTGTTCTGGAAATGAAAAAGATGTTAAAAAGAAAAGATTCCTTATTATTTCTGACCAAAGACGTTTCTTTGACATCAGAAATCTCAAATGTTCTACATCCATCTCTCCAGTTTCAAAAACTTAATTTTGAAATTTTTCAAAAACTTAATTGACTTAATTGACATTACTCATACATTTCTATATTTTCTTATAAAAGTACTTCTGTAAATCTTTGCCTCAAGACCTAATTAGTATTTAAAAAGATCAAGAATTATTTGAATATATTTTCTTTTTACCATAAACCTACAACCTTTATTCCTCTATGGCTTTACAAATGTTCCATCTCATTTCTACATGGCAATTTATAATTCATGGCTACAGTACCCAGCATGCATGTATCTGGCACTACACCTGCAGAATCTGTTCGGAAGAAGAATTAATACAGAACACTCCTGATCCATTAATACAGAACACTCCTGACCTATTAATACAGATCACTCCTGATCCATTAATACAAAACACTCCTGACTGTCACGTCTAGCCCCTCCCTCCTCCCTGGTCCCGCCTAGCTCCCGCTCCCATTCGTCCCCCCGTCTGTCTGTCACGCCCTCGTCATTAGTCTCACACACCTGAATCCTGTTTCACCGTCTTGTCTCTACGTATAAAAAACCCCTAGTGTGATTCTCCCTTGTCGGTCATTCCCTGTACGTGAGTCCCTGGTTGCTTCTCTGTTCTGCTTCCTCCCGTTCGTTCTTGTGTCCTCACTTTTAGTCTAGTTCCCTGTATTTTGTATTGGATTTCCTTTGTATGTTTGGTTATACTGTTGTGCCTTGTGCTCCTATTCCCTGTTGCCCTGATTCCATTGCTACTTATGTGTTTATAGTTGTTGTTGTTATGTTCCTTTCGTTAGCGTCTCCCAGTTGTTTAGCTGATCCGTATGTTTAAGACTTTTTCTTATGTGTAGTATAGCTCCCTTAGTATACTTACCGTGTTGCTTGTTCACCCTCCTATGTTCCCTGTTTTAGTTCTCGTACCCCTTAATATCTTGTAGTTTCTTCGTTCGTATATTTGTCCCCATTATTCTGTTTCCCCCTCAGTAGTTGTACCCTGTTGTAGCCTTTGTCTTTTGCCCCTAGTAATATAGTTATTCCCTGTGCTGTCTAGTCTGTTTCTGTTGTTTCTATTAAATCCTTCTTAATTGCATTTGCGTCACTCCTGCTATCTCCCGCCCCGTGAAACGTTACACTGACTCATTAATACAGATCACTCCTGATCCATTAATACAGAACACTCCTGATCCATTAATGCAGAACACTCCTGATCCATTAAAGCAGATCACTCCTGACTCATTAATACAGAACACTCCTGACCTATTAATGCAAAACACTCCTGACTCATTAATACAGAACACTCCTGACCTATTAATACAGAACACTCCTGGACCATTAATGCAGATCACTCCTGATCCATTAATACAGAACACTCCTGACCTATTAATACAGATCACTCCTGATCCATTAATACAGAACACTCCTGACCTATTAATACAGATCACTCCTGATCCATTAATACAGAACACTTCTGACCTATTAATACAGAACACTCCTGGACCATTAATGCAGATCACTCCTGATCCATTAATGCAGAACACTCCTGACCTATTAATACAGAACACTCCCGGACCATTAATGCAGAACACTCCTGTCTGATTAATGCAGATCACTCCTGGCTCATTAATACAGAACACTCCTGTCTGATTAATGCAGAACACTCCTGTCTGATTGATGCAGATCACTCCTGGCTCATTAATGTAGAACACTCCTGACTCATTAATACAGAACACTCCTGACCTATTAATACAGAACACTCCTGATCCATTAATACAGAACACTCCTGACCTATTAATACAGAACACTCCTGGACCATTAATGCAGATCACTCCTGGCTCATTAATGCAGAACACTCCTGTCTGATTAATGCAGATCACTCCTGGCTCATTAATACAGAACACTCCTGTCTGATTAATGCAGAACACTCCTGTCTGATTAATACAGAACACTCCTGGCTCATTAATGTAGAACACTCCTGACTCATTAATACAGAACACTCCTGACCTATTAATACAGAACACTCCTGGACCATTAATGCAGAACACTCCTGGACCATTAATGCAGAACACTCATGGCTCATTAATGCAGATCACTCCTGACCTATTAATACAGAACACTCCTGACCTATTAATGCAGAACACTCCTGATCCATTAATACAGAACACTCCTGGACCATTAATGCAGATCACTCATGGCTCATTAATGCAGATCACTCCTGACCTATTAATACAGAACACTCCTGGACCATTAATACAGAACACTCCTGACCTATTAATACAGAACACTCCTGGACCATTAATGCAGATCACTCCTGATCCATTAATGCAGATCACTCCTGATCCATTAATGCAAAACACTCCTGACTCATTAATACAGAACACTCCTGACCTATTAATACAGAACACTCCTGATCCATTAATGCAGAACACTCCTGACCTATTAATACAGAACACTCATGACCCATTAACACAGAACACTAATGACCCATTAATACAGAACACTCCTGTCTGATTAATGCAGAACACTCCTGGCCCATTAATACAGAACACTCCTAGACCATTAGTACAGAACACCCCTTACCCATTAATACAGATCACTCCTGACCCATTATCACAGAACACTCCTGACCCATTATCACAGAACACTCCTGACCCATTAACACAAAACACTAATGACCCATTAACACAGAACACTCCTGACCCATTAACACAGAACACTCCTGACCATATCCCACTATAATTTCTCCATAATCAAAAAGTGAATTATTTTTATGTCTTCATGCATTTTTTCAATGCACTTCTGAAGCCGTCCATATATGGTCTAGTTAGTGTCACAATGTCCCTCCTCTTATACAATATATGGTCTTCTGAGTGGACACAATGTCCCTCCTCTCATTCCTGAAGCTCACATCCACTTTTATGTTTCTTGTCATGATCCCTGGTCATTTCTAAAACCCTCCATCATTGTCTTTGTAACCTTGGCAACAGAATTCTCCCAGGAGCTGGAGTTTATCTGGATATTCCTCCAGACATGGAAACATCTCCGTGTTGGTGTTCGCCCAGCTGCTGGCACTCATCACTCACATCCCCACAGTCAAACGCTGCCTCTCACAAACACCATTTACATCCCTGTTTGGACCAGTGCCATTTGGCTTCAGAGCTGATTTTGTGAATCTATGTGTGTGCATGCGATTGTGTGTGAGTGTGTGTGTGTGTGTGTGTGTTGGAGGTGACAGACACAGGGCAGAAGAACCCTCAGAGTCCAGCCCTTCCTGCCACACGACGACTGTGAGCTGTAGGAAACACAACAGCATCTCCCCTCACATTCCAGCGGGTGCAGCGCTGTCGGAGATGATATCACACACACACACACACACGCACACACACACACACACACACACACGCACCTCTGCCGCTGCCTCTGCTATACAAACAAACAACAGACGCCCATTTATTATGGATGAACCCAGACAATGGAGGCCAGCACAAACATTATTGTCCATTATAGATCCTCAGAGTTCACACACACAGCCTGTGCCACCACTGCTCGGTCTGCAGCTGTGACAGGTCAAGGTGAAGCATCTCTCTCTGGTCCAGTGAGCAGAAAGGTGACCCTACACAGCTGGAGAGAGACCAGAGTCCATGATGAGACACGTCCATCAAGTCTGTTAAATCAGCTTAAATAGTGAAAAGAGTCCAGACTATTCTAACATACCTGACGCTGCTCCAGACACAGGTAAGCTCTGTTAAGGCTGGTTGCTTATCTGTTAAGGGCACTTTACACCTGCCTGTATGGTAGTCAGTTAAAATGCAGAATCCTGTTTACCTGACTCAGGTGTGCTGGGGTCTTGTTTACCTGACTCAGGTGTGCTGGGGTCTTGGTTACCTGACTCAGGTGTGCTGGGGTCTTGTTTACCTGACTGAGGTGTGCTGGGGTCTTGTTTACCTGACTCAGGCTTGTTGGGGTCTTGGTTACCTGACTCAGGTGTGCTGGGGTCTTGGTTACCTGACTGAGGTGTGCTGGGGTCTTGTTTACCTGACTCAGGTGTGCTGGGGTCTTGGTTACCTGACTCAGGTGTGCTTGGTTCTTTTTTACCTGACTCAGGTGTGCTGGGGGTCTTGGTTACCTGACTCAGGTGTGCTGGGGTCTTGTTTATCTGACTCAGGTTTGCTCAGGGGCACAGATGGCACTGGGATGGCACCAGATTTATATTGGCCCCATCCGAAATCTAGCATCTAGATTTCGTGTCCCCCCCAGATTAATATTGAGGTCATCAACAGGCGGATGACCGAACCCGAATGCAGTCCTGTCTGGACCCAATCTCATTCCTGATTAACTGCATACGACAACCCCCCCCCCCCCGCTCAACACATTAAATACGTACGTTCGCCAGGTCGGAGCTATCTGCCAAATTTGGCGCGCGGAAAAATATAGTTGATTAACCCTGATCTACAAGCATAAACGTATATATTGTACAGCTTGGTCCCCCTCATTTCAGAACTTCCATCTGCGCCCATGGGTTTGCTGGGGTGTTGTTTATCTGACTCAGATGTGCTGGGGTGTTGTTTACCTGACTCAGGTTTGCTGGGGTCTTGTTTACCTGACTCAGGTGTTTTGTGTTTCTGTGGTGAGGTGCCAAACACTTCGGCTCTAACGCTGAATGCTGCAACTCAGGTCAACACAGTCACTGACAGTGATGACAGTGAACTGTAAAGTAATATGAAGTATATCTTGCTTGTGGCTTGCTTGCTTTTCCATTCATGTCTTAATGTCTATGTGAAATGAGATATATTTTTATGATAATTTGTGTTTGATAAAAAGTCATTGCTGTGTTTTGTTTTAATAAAAAAATAACCATGTCTGCACATAAACAGTTTCTTGTTTGCTCATATGCTATGAGCTATGAGCTACGAGCTATTAGTGTGGACGTACTGTGTTATATAAACATGCATGTCTCAAACTGAATACATGTCTTTGGAATGCGTTCTGTCACTCTAGGGCTTTAATAACTTCATAAACTGTAGAGCAGCATTACTGATGCTAACGTAGAACAAACACGAGCCGAGTCGTAAAAGAGAAAGAAACATACCAGCTACAGTGGCAACCAAGCAAACATAACACAGGGTTTAAATACATGAAAAGATCACTTACACAGTAAAGAACACCAGGGCACAATTACTCCAAATGAGGGGTGGAGCCAAAACGCATCCAAAACAAAGAACACACAACTTAACGGAGACACGGCCAGAGAAGACCAGCCAGACAACCAGGATGTCCAGGGAAACATCTAGGAGAACGTCCAGGAGAACATCCAGGAGAACGGCCAGGAGAACGGCCAGGAGTAAGTCTGGGAGAACATCTAGGAGAATGTCCAGGAGAACATCCAGGAGAATGGCCAGGAGAACATCCAGGTGAACGTCCAGGAGAACATTTAGGAGAACATTTAGGAGAACATTCAGGAGAACATTCAGGAGAACATTCAGGAGAACATTCAGGAGAACATCCAGGAGAACATTTAGGAGAACATCCAGGAGAATGGCCAGGAGAACATCCAGGAGAATGGCCAGGAGAACGTTCAGGAGAATGGCCAGGAGAACGTTCAGGAGAACGTCCAGGAGAACATTCAGGAGAACGTACAGGAGAACGTGCAGGAGAACTCTTCAGCTTATATATGTGCACTATCTTGTTTACTGAAAATAGCTAATAAAATGGGCTGTTTAAGAGACAGCAGGCATGTATCTGGTTTCTCCAGAGAATCGGTCTCCTCTAAGAACTCATACATGCAGGAATCTGTGCTCCTGTCAAAACCCAAACAAATTCCAAACTTATGTGGATGTATGATGTGGACCCAATCTGATGTGGATCCTGGCTTTATGGTGGATTTATAAACACAGCCACCTGTTCATATTCATGCCACAGACCAAACGGACAATGTGAACGAGTCCAAACAGAGGCTGAAGAATCACAAAACAAACACAGATTACATTTATAAAACCATGACGGTATTTTGCACGTTAATCACTAGTATAATGATAATAGTCACTTAGCTGATCACATGAAATGCTGGACCCCAGAGATTTTCATATCTGACAGTCAGATACGCCAGTCCTGTCATAGTTCAGGCCTTGACCTCACCTCCTACATGCAAACATCACTGTCACGGCAGTGAGGGAGACTGAGAGACAGTTGTTAACACCCTCCATCACTGCTCACTTAAACAGTACTGGGTGTATGGACATATGTATATACCATATATGTACATATTTTATATATATACCCTATGTAAACTTGGAAAAGCCAAGCTGATATTTGTATTCTTCACATTTTGCTGTCATTTATTTCACAATTGTTGTTACTTGTACTTTGTTTATTTTGCTTGGTATCTATTGTTGTAATGCTTTGGCAATATTGTAATTACAGTCATGCCAATAAAGCTTCTTGAATCTGAATCTGAGAAGCCAACCTGAATGGAATCTTACCATGTGCAATTTATTCAGTGCCCTAATTAATGTTCTGTTTACCAAGACTGTTGTTATATATTTTATAAAAGTGAATTATAATTTAAACACTATTTGACATACTGAATACAAAATACTGAATACAAATAATGAATTTAGCATTAGATGGATTTTATGGATTTTATTTTCGAGGCTGGAATAAACATTTGTTGGTTTGTTACAGATTTGGGCCAGGAGTGTTCTGCAGCCCACCAGTACTCCAGTACCCAGCCCACCTGTACCCCAATACGCAGCCCACCAGTACCCCAATACGCAGCCCACCAGTAACCTAGTACCCAGCCCACCAGCCTCCCAGCACCCCAGTACCCAGCTCACCAGCCCATCAATACCCTAGTACCCAGCCCACCAGCCCAGCCGCCCACCAGCACCCCAGTACCCAGCCCACCAGGCCCCCAGCCCACCAGCACCCCAGTAACCAGCCCACCAGCCCATCAGTACCCTAGTACCCAGCCCACCAGCCCAGCCGCCCACCAGCACCCCAGTACCCAGCCCACCAGCACCCCAGTACCCAGCCCAGCAGCCCAGCAGCCCCCCAGGTCACGCTGAACCTCACTCTCCCTTTAGCAGCTTATTCCCACATGGACCATTCAGGGTTTTCATATCAGACGAGTTTCTCTGTAATTATTTCTGTCCTTCTGGATAAGGTCCCAGTGTGTGAGATGCATCCCAGTGAATTATTCTCTCAGCAGTGCTAATGCTTGGGAGAGCAAAACTCAGTACGGACGCAATCTACATGTGGGAGGGGCTATCTGGAGGGTGGAGCTGTGTGATAGGAGGGGCTATGTGGAGGACATAGCTATGTGATGGGAGGGGCTAGGTGTTAATCAGCCCAGGGTGCAAGTGCAAATGCAAACCCTTAAAGATCTAAGCAGCTGTTTCATTGATGCTGAATTCATTTCCCAGTCTTCACTGGGCCCTGACATGTTCCAGATGAGATAATGGCCAAACTGAGAAACATTTAATTTTCTCTTCTCTTCTCTTTCTCTTTGCTTTCTTCTGTTGCCCCAAAACATTCCCCCACCCAACAGACATTTGGATAGTTTGTGATTGGAGGACCTGCCTGTCCATCATGTTTCTGCCCATGGAAACATTTAAGCCATGTAGCCCCAAAAACATGAGGCCATGTGAAAGAATGAAGCCACCAGCTGAGTACTCTCAGCAGTACTAGTACTCTCAGCCATACTAGTGCTCTCAGCAGTACTAGTACTCTCAGCCATACTAGTGCTCTCAGCAGTACTAGTACTCTCAGCAGTACTATCTCAGCAGTACTAGTACTCTCAGCAGTACTCTCAGTGTTACTAGTGCTCTCAGCAGTACTAATGCTCTCAGCAGTACTATCTCAGCGGTACTAGTGCTGTCAGCAGTACTAGTACTCTCAGCAGTACTATCTCAGCGGTACTAGTGCTGTCAGCAGTACTAGTACTCTCAGCAGTACTAGTGCTCTCAGCAGTACTAGTACTATCTGAGCAGTACTAGTACTCTCAGCAATACTATCTCAGTGGTGCTAGTACTCTCAGCAGTACTATCTCAGCAGTACTAGTACTCTCAGCAGTACTATCACAGTGGTGCTAGTACTCTCAACTGTACTAGTGCTCTCAGCAGTACTAGTACTCTCAGCAGTACTATCTCAGTGGTACTAGTACTCTCAGCAGTACTATCTCAGCAGTACTATTAATCTCAGCAGTACTATCTCAGTGTTACTAGTGCTCTCAGCAGTACTAATGCTCTCAGCAGTACTAGTACTCTCAGCAGTACTATCTCAGCAGTACTAGTGCTCTCAGCAGTACTAGTACTCTCAGCAGTACTATCTCAGCGGTACTAGTACTCTCAGCAGTACTATCTCAGCGGTACTAGTGCTGTCAGCAGTACTAGTACTCTCAGCAGTACTAGTGCTCTCAGCAGTACTATCTCAGCAGTACTATCTGAGCAGTACTAGTACTCTGAGCAATACTATCTCAGTGGTGCTAGTACTCTCAGCAGTACTATCACAGTGGTGCTAGTACTCTCAACTGTACTAGTGCTCTCAGCAGTACTAGTACTCTCAGTGGTACTAGTACTCTCAGCAGTACTATCTCAGTGGTGCTAGTACTCTCAGCTGTATATCCAGGCCCACTCTCATGACGCCTGAGCTCTGCTCATGTTGGTGATCCTCTGACTGGACTAAACCTCACAGAGGTTATCCTGCTCTTCATCTCGTGCTGCTGCCATAGAGACTTCACACACAAGGGCACAACCTTTTCTTTCCTGCTATAATAATGGGTTTTGTATTAATACATTGTATGCAGAGTTAGTTATTCTTTGCTTTTGTAATTAATATAATTATATTATAAACATAGCATACTAATCATGGCAGTCTGCCGTTTCATACTGCACTGTGGTAATCTCCAGACGCTTCAGGCTGTCAGATTAATAACATCAAATACATATGGGCAGCCTTCACAGAGTTAGTCCCTCGCAGACGTGTGATTCTTGCTCCTCCAGTTTGTGTGATTATTGTGAGATGAATGTGTTACTCTGTCTTCTATGCTGTGTGGGATTGACACTGTCCAGGTCATGTCCTGTTTCGTCTTTATCCAGCCCTGTTTAAGTTTTTTGGGTATTTTTGTGGTACCATTTTACAATAACACTGTCCTTGAAAGGAATTCAGAATGGTTTATGGTGTACTAACGACTCACATTGGTGTCATGAGTGATCACACACTACACTTACGCACTACACTCACGCACTACACTTACACACTACACTCACGCACTACACTCACGCACTACACTCACGCATTACACTCACACACAACACTCACACACTACACTCACGCACTACACTCACGCACTACACTCACGCACTACACCAACTTTTCACCCTGATGAAGAGTGCCTAGTCCACAAAAAAACGACTTTCACAAAATGTACACAAGAACTGTGTCTGTATCACGTCAAGATAGCGTGTGAACACCTGGCTAGAACACTAGCTTACACACAAACAGGAGAACAGAGAATCAGAAGGAAAACAGAAGCAGATTTGTGCAGAGACGTGAGTAGGGAGAGTCTGTTCTTCAAAGACAACTAGAGGTCAACAGCGCTAGAAACCACAATAAAATGCCACATTGAGACCACATTCCTGTTCACTCTAATGTAATAAACCACTACAGCACTGGGGTGCAGAGTTCTTTGCCATTTCCCCCTCACTGAAAATGCTCTTATTAAACAGCATAAACAAATAACGAACAGAACATGCAGCCAGTAACACACCACTACAGTACTGAAAACGATTAGCCTGCATGTCTCAGAGATTCTGTGGAGCATGGACTGGTTCATTTGAGAACTACAAACCAATCTGAGCTGCATTTCATAGATACATATTTAAAACAATAAATGATAGCTTTCAAAAATATTATTTATGATAATACATAATACATTCACAATTCATACAGAAATTGAGCGGGGCCCGTGATCCACCTCACCTGAGGGTCGTTTGTTTGTCTATATATGTCTTGTCTTTGTACCAGTTGACTGCTGGTTATTATTTCCTTCATTTGGATCTTGTCACGGGTTTTTGGTTTGCTCACTTTATTCATTAAAACCTCCTTTTTCCCCGAGACTTGGCGTGATTGCTTACATTTTATTTCGCACTCCCTGCCCTTCACAACCTCCATTTAACTACCTCCATTTAACTACTTCCATTAAAGTACCTACATTAAACTACCTCCATTTATCTACTTCCATTAAACTACCCCAATTTAACTACCTCCATAAAACTATCTCCATTTAACTACCTCAATTTAACTACCTCCATTAAACTACTTCCATTAAAGTACCTACATTAAACTACCTCCATTTAACTACTTCCATTAAACTACCTCAATTTAACTACCTCCATAAAACTATCTCCATTTAACTACCTCAATTTAACTACCTCCATTAAACTACCTCAATTTAACTACTTCCATTAAACTACCTCAATTTAACTACCTCCATTAAACTACTTCCATTAAAGTACCTCCATTAAACTACCTCAATTTAACTACCTCAATTTAACTACCTCCATTAAACTACTTCCATTAAAGTAACTACATTAAACTACCTCCATTTAACTACTTCCATTAAACTACCTCAATTTAACTACCTCCATAAAACTATCTCCATTTAACTACCTCAATTTAACTACCTCCATTAAACTACCTCAATTTAACTACTTCCATTAAACTACCTCAATTTAACTACCTCCAATAAACTACCTCAATTTAACTACCTCCATTAAACTACTTCCATTAAAGTACCTCCATTTAACTACCTCCATTTAACTACTTCCATTAAAGTACCTACATTAAACTACCTCAATTAAACTACCTCCATGAAACTATCTCCATTTAACTACCTCAATTTAACTACTTCCATTAAACTACCTGCATGCCACAGTGCATCTTTGAGTAAATCCTTTACAGTTATTGCAGTAAAGATCAACCTATCACACTAAACAAATATACCCTGGCAATTTATTAAAAACAATAATTACTGTTTGTTTAAATACACACTACACACCATTTCCATAAAGAAGTGATTGTACAAGGGTGTGTGAATGTACTTAACTTCCTGCTTCCCCAAGCACTCCAGGGTCCTAATGAAGGTTCTCTCTCGGGATTTGCAGCACGCCACAATGAGCCCTCTTCCAAAGTCCGGTATTCTGTGAATCCCTCTCTCCCCTCTCCCCCAGGCCAGCTGGCCCCAGGGACGACCTCCTCTGTCTCACGGCTCACCAACCAACATTCATTCAGAAGTTGCTCCCTCTGAACCGACAGGCACTAAAATAGGTCTGCTCGTTGGAGTCCTGGCTAGGGCAGCCAGGCTAAGCAGCCAGTACAGCGAGGAACACAGAGTTTGAGGGGCTGCACGTGAGGGACTGGAGATCTGTACACAACGTCTTGTCTTCACCTGACTGGGGATCCAGAATCAGCAGATTCATCCTTTTTGGGGAGTTGTGAAGCCTGAGAACATTTTTAATGGGCTCCAACACAGATGGTGTTTGTCAGGTTTTGATTGTCTCCCTGACATGGTAAACGCTACAAGTGGACCACATGTGAATGTTAATGCTGTTGGGAGAATTAAACATTTCTTTATGCAGTATTTTTTACAAACTGATTACTTTAGCATCTTTTGATCAGTTCTTCTTGCTGGATATTACCGATTGATTCTTCTGTCTGGAGAATGACCTGCTTCTCCTGGTGTGTGTGACCTGCACAAGCAGATGCTATGATGTCATTCTTACTTCTTCTCCTCAGCTGTGTGAGTACCAGTCATGTGCATCAGAGCTTCGTGTTGTTTGACAAACAGCGTAACGCTTTTTGACCCACACACACCGATCAGTTTAGAGGTCTGTAATCTGAAACGTTCGACCTCTGACAGCTATGCTGAGGTGAGACGTTGACTTTCAGCAGCTCATCTAGACATTGAAGATTAGCTGCTGGCTTTCAGCGGAGAGTCCATCACACATCGTTAAGTCCTCAGATCAATGAGAGCATGTTTTGTTGTAAAGTTGGGCACGAGTGTGAAATTCGATTGGCCACAGTCGATGTGACTCTGTCAGTCACGCAGAAAAAAAACCCCCAGTGTGACGTCATGGAAAAGCAGGAGTGTTTGTCACACCATGGCAGTGGGAATACTTATCCCAACAGGAATCATATTCATCAAGTTGTCAACAACATGGTGTTAGAAATAGTAGAACATTAGAATGAT